>NC_133660.1:41043717-41343717 GCF_037893015.1 Macrotis lagotis | reverse complement strand
AAGTAACTCAACTCTAAGACTGCAAAAGTGGGTATTCTGCAGTAGTAAAGGATATTCTTTTAACCATACAGATCAAAGCCTAGCTCCAAAATAATAATAAAAATTATCAATAATATAAAGACAAATAATCAAATGAATCTTATGTAATCTCTATTCTGAGGCAGGTGAAACAGTGAATAAAGCACTATCATTGAAGTCAAGAATAATAATGAATCCTGCCCAGATACAGTACCCTGTCCTATTCATTTAATCTTTCTCAACTGCAGTTTTCTCATCTGTAAAATGGGGATATTAACAGCACTTGCTTGACAAGGATTTTTGAGGATCAAATAAGATGATAATTTTAAAGCCTTCCACAAATATGAAAATGCTATGTAAAATTAAGAAATAGAAAACTAGTCCTTCTCTTTTTTTTGTCTGAAGCCTTAGAATCCAGAGATAGACTCAGTGGGAATATGTGAGTCAAGGATATATCAAAGGAAAGAAAGACTAGTGCCACAGGAAGTGGTACCATTAAAAGCCTCACAATAAGTTTCCATTTATATAGCCTTTTCAGATTTACAAATGATTTTCACAGTTTTGTGAGGAAGGTTAGTAATAGTATAACCATTTTACAGAAAAGGAAACAAACTCAAGATAACATAACTACTAATTGAGTTTGGATTCAATCCAGGTCTTTTCCAGTTCCTGGCCTTTTTGATTATACCATATCGCCTAACTGGTCTTGAATTCCTGAAAGAGAAAATTTTGTTTTCATTTTGTTCCTAATTTTGTAAGAGGTCATGGTAGCACAATAATCCAAGAGTTTACAAATTATCTCTTAATCTGAAAGCCCTCTTCCATCACTCTGTACTTGTTGGTTTCAGTCCTAGGACCTGAGGCTGTCCAGAAGCGGCAGGACAGTGAGCAGAGGGAGGCTCTGTTCTCCCCATCCCTGCCCCACCCCCAGGCCCTCCCCCTCCCCAGTCCTGGGTCAGTGGTGGCCAGCTCTCTTCAGGCCACAACTCCAGAGCAGGCAGCAAGACCAAACTGTCCTTTGATTTTATGGCTAGAACTAGAGTCAGTCTTCTTGTTGAAATCTCTTTTCAGAGCTGAAGACTAAGCCTACTTGGGAAGAAACAGTACTTATGATCTAATTTACAAAAATCTAATCTTTGTTTATCTTAGGAAATATTTACTGCAAAAAGTAATTTACCTTTATTTTAGATTATGTAGTTTGTGTAGATACTGGCAAGCCATTTGTTGTAGTATTTTTTTAATATTGTTTTGCAATACTATCATTACTTTTTAAAGTTAAAAAGAATATAAGTACTGTTTCTTGCTTCAGTTTCAGGTCTTACTGATTTAAGTTCCTTATGATTTAACTATTTCCCCCCTCTCTTAACATTCTCGAAACAAATTTAAAAGCACTAAAGAGTTTTATGTTCTTTAAATATAAAGAAACCTTCAATTAAAGATGAAGATAATTTATTTGTATAACAAACACCAACTCAAATCTCCCTATCCATTTATCTGTTTTTACACATCTACTTTCACATATTAACTTCTCTGATACTAGGGAATACCTCTACCTATAATTTTTAAAATACCAGGATCAGAGATCTTGTTACTCTCTTCAATCAAAGAAATCATTTTCCTATAAGTTTGTGTAGCTAAATAAAAATAACTTATTTTCAAGATTTTTAATTTATGTAACAGACTATATAAAATTCAAAAATAACTTTACAAGTATTAAGATAAATATGTTCCATATGCTTGCCTAGCTAACTAAATTCTTTTTAAAGTCAAATTCAATAGTTTGCACAGACCTATACATTAAAAATTAGAATACAACTAAGAGTTGTAACTATAAATACAATCTGTCATTTCTCAGTGCTTTAAGATCTTCGCTTTTTCCTTAAAACATTTTTAATTAAAGAAAATAAGTTTTATAATAAAAGGATAAAAAGATTTAATTAATAGTTGAAATTCAAAATATACTAGTTTTATTCTACTGTACATCAGGAACAGAAGTCAGTTATACATAAAACTTTAACAACTGAAAGTCCTTCCAGACTAGCCAACAACAGGCATGTACTTGTATATATTCCATTTGTTATTTCTGTAAAAAATACACTTATACAATTGTTTATTTTTTAATGTCATGTACCTGCAACTTTTAATGAACCAACCAAATTTGCTTTTTACACAGTGTTTGATTACATAAGATTTAAACATCAAAACCCAAATTCTTGACGACCAAGTGAAAAGACACTCTATTGTTTTATAGGAAGATTTTCAGGTCCTCATACAAGTTCTAAGTCCAAAAAAGATTGTGCACAAAGCATCTTATCTAGCTTCTATGGGTGACATGATGCATTTGTTATTTATCTTTGGGTTTCTATAAATTTACTTAATTTAAGACCTTACATACACAGGCAATGAAAAACAACTCTTAAAAAATATCATACTAATGAGATATATTCAATTATTTTGAACTCAAGTAAGCTCAAATCAAATGTTCCATCCCCTATGATTAGATATATTTAAATTAAGTTAGAACAAAGAGCAATGACAAATACAATTTAGTATAAGAATGTCAAACCACACAATTAAGCATTATCTATTTTTGATGTATCAGTAACTTACTATGTTAGCACTTAAGTATGTTACAGTTCTGATGTTAGATTGCCATTATAAATTTAGAAAATTTTTCTATAATTTGAAAACATAGTAAATACACTTTCTTTTAGCTAGGTGGTATTTAAAAAAGTAAAAAGATTATATGGCCATGCAACTCCTCCTATAATGAATTAAAATTTACATAGGATTAGAACCTATAATTAGGTTTAAGATTTGTAAACATCTAGAATCCCTCAAAGGAAATTTATGCACAAAATGGCTAGTTTCTCTGATTATTATAATATTAAAAAAAAGTTTTGCTAACTGAAAAATAAAATAACAGCAATCATTTAAAACTGGATACATTAAATACATTTAAAAAATGGATTAAGTACTTTCATTAGTAACCTTTACCAAATATGAACTTTTCTCCATAATTCAGTTACTATCATGTAAACTACTATAATTTCCCCCATTGCCATAACCTGTTACCTCTACTGCAAGTGTCTAAGATCTTTATCTCTTAATATGCTGCTTATAATCAAAGTCTGAGGTCTTACAGAATAAAATGTGTTTTCCTTCACCTGTATGCAACAGGTTCTAAATTCTTTTTGGTTTACTTTCTCATCAGGGTCTATGTTTTATAGCTGAGAATAAAAGAAACTTGATTTACATAGACTTATTTGGAATTTAGTTACATTTTTCAATGAATGTTAATGAATATTAAAAATGAAACATTATTCATCTGGTCCTGTCTAAAACGATTAAATACATAATTGAATCCTGGCACTTAAGTAAACATTTTAGCTTAGTTTTACACTACAGAAATAATTTCATAGACATAAATGTCATAATGTTGCTGTTGTTCAGTCATATCAGTCGTGCCCTTTCATGACCCCATTTGATATTTTCTTTTGCTTTTGTTTTTGTTTGCAAGGCAATGGGGTTAAGTGACTTGCCCAAGGTCACACAGCTAGGTAATTATTAAGTGTCTGAGGCCCGATTTGAGCTCAGAACTTCCTGGATCCAAGGCTGGTGCCCTATCCACTGCACCACCTAGCCACCCCCCCCCCCCAATTTGAGGTTTTCTTGACAGTTACTAGAGTGGTTTCCCATTTCCTTCTCCTGCTCATTTTACAGATGCATAAACTAAGGCAGAGTTAAATGACTTATCCAAGCCCAGCTCTATCCAATGAGATACCTAGCTACCTCAGGAATGGTAAACTTGCTCATAACAAGGGAATGGCACAATTAAGTATAACAAATTTACCAGTAGTCTAAAGGAGTAAAGTTATGACATAGACTAATAATAATACTTTTGTCAACCTATATTGTTAATTAAAGTGTTCAAAAGCAACAAGCTAAACTACAAAACACTTTGGGGCAACAAACCCCACAAAATCCAACCTTACAATGTTTATCAGAATAGAAATAAGAATTCTAATTTGGTCTTTTTACTTTTTTTTTAAACAATACTGAATTTCACTATAAGGACTTAAATTTTTCAATAGTGTTTATTTCGTTTCAAATAGGTGCTGGCAAACTATGGGTGGTATTAGTTCTGTACAGGTATTAGTTCTGTAAACTTTACATAGTTTACATTGTTAAAAGTTTTATTTGATTTAAAAATGTAAACCTGATTCTTAGCTCAAAGGCTCTAAGACATAGTTTACCAGCACTACTTTAAAGAATTCTTACTTGTTGTGGAACTGTACACATGTTAAAAACTGCTTGACACATTTTTAAGAATTTATGTTGCATGGTACTAATTCAGAATTATTTGCTTTGATAAACAGAACTCATTTTCTCATTTGTATTTTTAAGTTAACTTCATTGTTTTTAGCCAAATAATAAAGTATGACACGACAGGAAAAAAAAATCCCAAATCATTGCTTTAAAATGATCATTTGGTCTAGCAATTATTGATACATCCATCTAAACAGTGTAGCAAAGAGCTCAATTTGCGATTATGCTGTGAGAAAGAGGAACAACTAAAAAGTAGGGACTTTATTTCATTCTCTTTGGTAGAAGATACCTATCTTTACTAAGATATAAAAAAAATCATGTTAGAGGACTGCATTCTCCTTCTTTGCTACCTATTTAGATTCAGCTTTTAAAAAAGAAACCAAATATTCTCCCCTTCCATTCACCCCTCTCAAAAAAAAAAACTTCTAAGATTATAAGTGTATATGTATAAAGGCGTGTGTGTGTGTGTGTGTGTGTGTGTGTGTGTGTGTGTGTGTGTGTGTGGTGATGCCTAAAATAATGCATCAGGATTTAGAAATACGGAAATAATTATAAGTAAAAACATTGAGATATCTGACTTGAAGAAGGAGTTTATTCAACTATTGCCATGTCAGAACAACAAAGCAGCCCTTACAAGTAGCTGCTCATCAAAAGGACATTACAAAACATTAACATAATGCAGTAGATCATAATTTCTTTCAGTCATTTTCAAGGGGCATTTCAGAACCTTCCCTGCTGCTCCCCCACCACAGAATCTCCTATTCAGATGTACAATAAAAGAGAGCTGTAAATGACTAATAAAGCAAGCAACTACTTGGGGGTTCCATTAGTACATTTGAACACTGTTTCTATACTGAGAGATTCTCATCTTAACAACAATTGATGTATAGTGTTTCAAAGTTAAGAGAGCAAGGTTTCTGCTGAGACTGATCCCGAGTGGTTGATTTTTGGACCCAGCATACCTGGATGATGGACACAGAGGAGAGATGGGTCTAAGCCTGCCCTCAAACACACCAAAAGAACTTCCCCACATGCCCAGACCAAAGGACCCAACCAGAGGCTCCTTTACTGGGAAGCCAAATAAGCCTTCAAGCATCCCTTACTTGATCTCAGAAGGTCAAACTCTCTGTCCAAGAGCTCCTCTTCTGTTAGCTTAGAGAAATTGTCCTCTCCAAACGGATTCCAGCCTGACATGTCAGGGGGATTATTGAGGTTTTGATTTGGGAAAGTAGCAGCAGCCTCTGCATCAGGAACAGATCTAGGGATCAATTAGGCAAGAGGAAGGGAAAATGAAAAGTTTGAATAGGCATTTAAATTTTAGAGTTTGCAACAGTCTTCCACTCTAGATTGGCAACATACAGCCCAGAACCACATGAGACATAGGACCACTAGAGCTTTGCCCCAGAACACAAATACAGGATCTAGGGAGATGAAGGGTGTGCTCTTCCTTGCCTTTTACCTTTAACTCAGCCCTGAAAAGGCCCCACTGCTACCACTCCCTCTCCTTAGGGTCATCTGGGTCAGACTGCAGAGGAAACCTGGCTCGGGGGACTCATACCAGGTGAAGCAAAGACTGGAATCTGTTACCTCCCCAAACCTTGAAACAATTTTGCGCTACATGTAAGAATCCTTAGATGCACAACTGTACAAAGTCAAGAAGACTGCTAACAAAACTTTTATAGAAGTCCTCAAAGTGTTCGGACAGTCAAAACTAGTTTCATATTACTATTAATTCAATAAATATTACCGATTTAAATTAGATTAAAAAAAGGCACAGCACAGAAGCTAGACTATCACACCAAGGGTAATGAATGCTGGACATTTACCAGCTGTTTGACCCTGGGCGAGTCACTCAACCTCCCTCTGATTCAGATTCCTCATAAAATGAGGATAATAGGACCTACTACCTCCCAGGGTGGTCATAAGGATAAAAAGAGATAACATTCATAAAGAAAAGCCTGCATTTCTATACCAAACTCTTTGTGAGAAGAGGGGAAGACAAAGGGAGGTGAAGAGGGAATGGGTAGGCATGGAGTGGGGAGAAAAGGAAGTGAGGAGACAGGAGAGGATCAGAGGGGAGGGGACTCTCCTCCCTCCAGGACTTAGCTAGAACTGGGCTAGATTCAATATTTACATCAAGGAGCAGAAGAGATGTGGCTGACAACAAGAAATTTCTGTCTCTATGCCCTCAAACAAGTTTACACTTCTGATTGACCATCTCAGCTGAGCCAGCTGATCCTTCTGGGTCTGGGAACACAGTTGAGAAGGACAAGGTCATAGGCACTGTCTCCCAGCTAGTAATCATGGGGGATAGAAGTCAGAGCCATACCTGGGACTCAATGATCCAAGGCCCCTCTCCCTCCTCCAGCTGCTTCCTGACCCATCTCTCCAGTCTACCTCTCCCACAGAATGTAAACTCTTTGAGTGCCACGGAAGGGCAGTTGGGTCTTTGTCCTGTACTCCACTACCTCCCTGGGATGACACAGGAGACGAGCACTAAGTGCTGGCAGAACTGAACTGACAGCAGTGTACCACAGCAGCCTTTTCTCCCTTTAGGCATCAACCTAAAATTTCTAGGTATCAATAACAATTGTATGGATTTTTTTTTCAACTGTGGAAAAATTTGTGTATAAACATATACAGTTGTGTGAATGAGGTCTGGAGAAAGACACTTTTGTGAAAAATCTTAATAACAAAGGATTGGATGACACAGCTGGAATAGTCTCCTTAAGCTTAATACTCAAAATCAATCAAATTTACCAAATCAGCATGGGTAAACTATTAAACCACGAGACTAAGAATTCAAAATAAACTTACTTTGAAAAATGAGATTAAGGAATAAACAATAAACAATAAATAAGGTGAAGTTAAATGAATAACCCATAATTTAGGATGGAAAAACAAGTCTTTTTCATTAGTGGAAGTTTTATTTTTGTTTTGTTTTTTAAAGTAGGTTTTTTGCTTGGCTCCATTTTCTTTTCAGAATTCTTACAGTTTAGGGCAGTTAGGTGGCAAGTGGATAGAGCACCAGCCCTGGAGTCAGGAGTACCTGAGTTCAAATCCGGCCTCAGACACTTAATAATTACCTAGCTGTGTGGCCCTGGAGAAGCCACTTAACCCCATTGCCTTGCCAAAAAACCTAAAAAGAAAAAAAAAAGAATTCTTACAGTTTTTATTAGGACATGAGTCACTGATTTAAGCCCTGAATGCCAAGGAGTAGTAGGAACATAAGTCTTGTTTACAAGTACCAGTCATAGCAGTATAAGAAACAAGGAACATTAAAAAAAAAAGAGAGAAAGGGAAATGGAAATTTCTAGAGTATGTTCTAGAAATTGCTTTGTATCCCCTCAGCAGGAATACTCTTTTAAGGTTACCTCCAAAGCAAAATACTTGCCTATTGGCACTGTAAGAAGAGTCTATTATGGCTCCAACCTGGGAAGGAAGAGATGCAGGGCAGGACACTAAGGCTGGTGAGAACTCTTGAGGGGAGGTAAGATACTCAGGAGAGCGCTGCTGCTGCTGCTGCTGCTGTTGCTGTTGCTGGGCCAGCATCTGCTGCTGTAAGAAAGTCTGCTGATACTGCTGCACCTGAAGATGGAAATACCATCACCAATACACTGGGGCTCAAGCTCTTAACAAGCCTGGACTAAGTCTCAACAATCAGTCCTATCACTAGGTTTTTCTACTCCTTTGCTAAATGTTCACAGGCTAAAGTCACACAAACTAACCCAGGGAGATCAGGATCCTGCTGAGTTTGTTTGGGGAAGGCTTACTATTGAAGGGCTTTAGCTCTAGGAAAACATCAGGGGTAAGTACTACCGACTAAAAGTCTGGGTTCATTCTACATAACTGAGCCAAAGTAAGAAATGAAAACGACAATCTTATAGAGTTGAAAAATTTCAAATTTTTCTCTGAAACAAAGACACTTCCCTTTTGGTTTGTATCAAAGGATTTTGGGGATTCATCAAAACACTTGGGAGTCAGGAGGACCTGGAGTTCAAATCCGACCTCAGACACTTGGGAACTGCCTAGCTATGTGACTTTGGGCAGGTTACTTAACTCCATTGCTTTAAATAAATAAAAACCACATATATGAAAACAGTTGCCACAAGAAAAGTACAATTGCACCCGACTTAATGGTTATTTCATATATAAATGCATGTGTCAAATTCAGTTAATTAAATTTAAGGAAATATCTTGTATTTAAATTATTGTTGTATGGAAAAAGTGTCCTCGTCCAACAACTATCCTGAATGATGAATTCAAAAAATCTTGATTTATACCTTTCGAAAACAATTACAATCTGTCATATTCACAAAGAACATTCTAGAAACCACACACCGCTTACCATTGCAGGATACTGGGGTACAGAAGATTGCTGCTGAAACATCGAATGCATCAAAAACTGCTGTTGGACTATCTGCTGCTGCTGCTGCTGCATTGCCTGCAGACACCAGAGGGAAAACAGAAGTGAAAAAAGGCAATTAATCAATATTTCCATATCAAACCATCAACAAACAGTGATTAAGTGCCTCATCAAGTACTGTACCAGTAATTGAGACCATGAACACAAGATAAAAACAGTCAGCATTTGCCTAGAGCCTTTAAGACTAGCAGAGCATCCTTTGCACATGTCCTCAGCTGCCCTTCAACAACCTTGGGGTAGACAAAGGTAAAGGGACTTGTCCAGGGTCACATGCTAGTGACTGAGACAGGATCTCAACTCTAGAACTCCTGACTCCAAGTGCTATCAGCATCACCCAGTCAGCAGACACATGGACATCCATGTTTATAGGAAAATGGACAGGTATCAAACCTATGTAATTCATGGGAGCTATCACCTTAGGGAATTCATACTACTAACACAAGGAACCACCTTCTTCTCTGCAACCTAAGCTTTAATTTATAAGTTTCAAGTATAGTCTGGAGGGGAAGAGACAGCTGTCAAAGAGAGTACGTGGCCTGGCCAGGGTGACAGCTGACATGAGGCTGACTGCATCCATCTAGGTTCGAGGCTGCCCCCCAGCAGGGGGGCCTGGAGGCCAGCAGAGACTACAACAGGTTGACAAGTCACAACTTCTGGGGGCCTAAATTTCCTCATGTATAACACAAGGAGGTGGCTAGCTCTATGCTTCTAATAGGGAACTCTCACAGAATGAATAAGATTTTTATATATTGTATATATGTATAAATGGCAAAAGCAGTTTCACAACTCCCCTCCTTCTACTAAATCCAGACCTTTGATAAAAGTAGCATTTACAAAGGTCCCCACAATGTACATTAGAGCAGACTATCCTGATAAAGAAACTGCCTCTGATGCTTAATTAGTTAATTCCTCGCCTTAGCTTCCAGGTCCCCTAAGTAAGGCAACTCCTCAAATCTGACTCCTATTGATGACAGGCCCACCACTGTGGCAAATGTGAAGGAGGGAAACCTGAGTCCAACTGAAACAATGCCACACACCTGTTGGAAGTTCTTTCCATGCTCCTGCAAAGTCAATTTTTTGTTAGCTATTCACTGGTTTGGCAGAGGAAGAGGACCCCAGGAAGATGAGATACACTGACACCAAAAACGCTCTAGCAAGATGCTTTTTTACCACACACCATGAGTCTTCTCAATGGGATGGAGAGCATTAGGCTACTTAACCAGTGAGATTAGGAAGTAAACTAACTGCAGGCATACAGCCACTAGAGACACATGTAATTGTACTTGGGAATCTGAGAATTGTGCTACGAAAAGGATAAAAATTCTGTAAGATTTTTGCTAAATTTGCTAAACTTTGGGAGATGATAATGATCTCAAGGCCCAGCAGCTAAAGTCAACTTGGGCCCTCCCTAAAGCCTGTCATTTGAAGCTTGTCCAAGAAATATGCTGTACAGACTCTTTGAGATTACATCTGACATTTAAAACTGCCATGTGTCCTTACAATTAGAATTATCATTTGGCTGGAATCAAAGAGCAGATTAGATGTTAATGGCTAAAAGTCAACATGGAAGGTGGTCTCCAGTGGAGGAATCCCAGGATCAATATTTCATCCCATCCTGGTAAGAATTCTTAACAATGGGGTGGCACAGTGGATAGAGCACCGGCCCTGAAGTCAGGAGTACCTGAGTTCAAATCCGGCCTCAGACACTTAATAATTACCTAGCTGTATGACCTTGGGAAAGCCACTTAACCCCATTTGCCTTGAAAAAAAACCTTAAAAGAATTCTTAACAATGAACAGGAAAGAGAATTAAGTGTTATATTTATCAAGTCTGCACATGACCCAAAGCTGAGAATGTCAGTTTACACAGGAGATGGGAGCCCTGACAAGTAAGAAAAAGTAAGAGGCTACATTGAAGAAGATGAATTTCAGTAGGTATAAAGGTAAAGTTTTGCAGATGGGCACCAAAAAGTAAAGTAAAGTAAAAGTAAAAGTAAAAGTAAAAGTAAAAGTAAAAGTAAAGTAAATACAAGCAATTTCACATATGTACAATTAGAGAGGCAGAAACAAAAGAGTTATGAAATGATCTGGAAACTACAATGGAAAGACTGTAAGCTCAAAAGGTGTCAGTTGTGTGAATGTTGGCCAAAAAAGCTACTGCCATCTTGAGCTACAGGGAGAGGCAAAACTTCTGGGAGCAGATTAGTTCTCTGTCTTTATCAGACCATATCTGAAGCCTGGGCTCAGCTAGAGGAGCCAAGGTTAAGAAAGACACTGACAAAGTAGAGAATGTCTAAGAGAAAAAAGAAGAGTGAATGGCCTCTATCCAGATTGTCTGAAGGAATTTGCTTCTGCTGCCAAGTGCTGGATAGAAAAAGAAAAGCCAAAAGCAAATGACCCCTGCTCTCTAAGAACTCACTAATGAACAGGTAGACAAGAGGCAAAACAAGACCTATCCAAAGGGAGGAGACATCTAGAGGGGAGATCCTCATGACTCTCAGACTTGTCCAGAATAGGAAGGATGCACCAAAAATAAAACAACTTCAATGGTCCCGTGATTTAGGATCCCCACAATCTTAAATAAGGTTTAAAAAAAAGTGAAGAATAAAAACCTTCCTTATTCTATCCCCTATAAAGGGCTGCCTGGGCATCCAGGCAATGCTTCTGATACACCCATGAAGAACAGTTCAGTTCTTCCTAAAACAGGATCGTTTCCCCTTGGATTCTTCTTCCTGCAGGCATCTGGAGAATGGGGGATGGAAGGTAAAGGGGGGGGGGGTGCACCAGAGAGAGACCTTTGCTTTTAAGGGCATATGGAAGGCGGGGGACTATCTCTATAAAACTATGAGGAACATCAATTTTCCTTGTAGGAAGGGAATTCCTTAATCTACTTGATGACCATCCTATCCTCTCAATAGAGATGAGGGAGAATCTTTACCCAGTCACCAGAGGAGATCCATTAGCAGAAGTTTCTAAAGGGGAAAAGATTTGGTATCATCACCACATACATCCTAGTAGGAGTCGAAGGAAAGGGGAATTTCTGGCTGCTGAGCCCGGGAACATTGAGAGTATTATGAGCAAAGTGCCATATATCAACTCAATCCCCAGAACTAAGGGTTATAACCTATTAACTACATTATGAGCTTGGACCATGATATGGTTTAGAGATTGTGCCATGGTGCCAGCCTGATCATCATCACTCACTTCACTGTGAACTGTCCCTAACCCACCAACTCCCTCTTCCCAATTCTCTTCGCCAATATGGACTAGATCACTAAGGAACTGAATTCAGTTCTTCTCCAGAAGAGTAACCTGGGACTTCCTGATCATGTTCTCCTCCACATTCAGATATCTCTTCAGGGAGACATGACATCCACTTGATGTTTTTCTGGTTTTGTTTCTCCATTAGCCTTCTCATACTCTTCCTCAAACACTGCCTGTGATAGGTTTCTCTTCTCTCTGAGGCCAGGGCTGTCCTTTATCAGTCCTAAAGCCAAAAGTGGTGAAAGGCACAAAGACCTCGCCCCCAGATATGTGACAGAAGCAACAGGTAACTTTCACACAGGCCAGACTAGTTTTTCTCTATAACACAATGAAATCATCCTGGAGACTTAAGAATTTGGGAACTAAAATTCATATTACTGACTTTTTGGAATATTTTCCCATGCTATCAAGTAAACTTCCTTTAAAAAAAAGTTTTGTTCCCAATCTAGAACCCAATTGGACTGATCAGGTTTGGAGCTGGACAAGTCATTCAAAATCTCTGCCTCCTCTTTTTTCCCATACAACCAAAAAGTCGAAACAGCAGAGAAAAATGTCCCTTGCCCTAGCACCATCCCATGTTCTTCTGCACCCCTCAAAACCATGTTCTACCTGTTTCCTGGGGTACAAGTCAAAAGACTTTTTTTTTTTGGCAGTGTAGCTAAGGAAGTTTAAAAAAGAATTATTAATGTATACATCCTCACAGATGTAATCAGCTTTCAAATGTTCAGGACAGTGATAATTAACCCTACCAATATATAGTATATTATTTTCACTAGAAACTAAGTAAGGCAGAGGATGAGAAGGTGCTTCTAAAAACATATCACTTTAATTTTTTTCTCCAAAAGATGCACATCCTCCTGTTTGCTAAGAGATATATTTCTACTAATAACCAAATGAAGTAGGGCTTTTTTTATTAAAAAAAAGGACTTGTGAATATGAGAAATGTTTATGACCCTCACACTCCAAAAAAGTAAGTTCTAACATCACTGTTCCGATAGCAGCAATTTTAGAACTAAAAAATAAAGAAATGCATGCAAACTAAACACAGATTTCATTTACAAATAGCCCCCCTGAGATACTACATGACAAAATACTGACCCACTACCGGACAGGTAATTCCTATTCTGAATACAAGCCAACTTCACAATACAAGTGAAAATCCTAAAATACTATGGCTATTACCTGCTGAACATATGCATCCTGAAATAAATGCTGTTGCTGGTAATGGTAAGGGTGATGTACATGATGAAGCTGCTGCAATCGCCAGTCGCCCTGCTGTAACTGTTGAAGTACTCTATGTTGCTGTGGGGGCTGTTGACCCTGAGTCAACACCATCTCTTGACTGGTTCCAAGTTTCAATGTTCCTAAAATATATTTCCAGAGGTAGCTGTTAACTCATTTCAAATTGACATGGTCCCTCCACTCTGCTCCCCATCTAGTACAATCCCTATTCTTATCTACTTTTCCCATAACTTCCATTTAAGATAGGTACTACTAAAGATTTTATTCCACAATAATTAAGATTGACAATCAATGGAGAGTCTACTGGACTCTGTTAAGTCTTCAAACTCACTGTTTTCTTGAGTAAGCATTAAAAACAATTTTCACACCTGCACAGTCAAACTGCATTAGGACTCTTGTGACTGGAGAGAAATGAATTCCAAATTGTTGTATCACCAAAATGTCTTTTGAGGATTTTTCCAAACCCAAACAACAATCAGGGAAATTCTTCCCCAAGAAAAGGAAAGAGGAAAAGGGAAGGGCAAAGGAGGGTAAGAAAGGCCAAAAAAAAAAAAATCTCCATAGGCTGAATCCTTGGTCCTGGATTCTTCTAAGACACTGAGGTTGTTCATCAGTAACATAAGCCTCTGCTACAGGCAGAGCTTAGAATGTTTCCAAACCTCTTGACCCAATTTTATATTCATATAATATTTTTTATTGTTCAGAGACAAAGGCAAAGGCTAATAACCCAAACCCCAACATCATCATATTTTAAAAATTGCCATTATAGATAAATGATAAAGTTCTTTTTAAAGTAAGTTAAAGAAAATATTTTTTTGGGGGGGGGAAGTAATTAAAAATAGAAAATTCTAAGTCTAAAGTATTTTTAAAAGTCTTGTTCTGAAATTCATTATGTAACCCTGATAATAAAATATTAAAAACAGGAATTTCCGTTTATTAAAAACTATGCTAAAATACTAATTTAACTCATATTCTAGAAATATTTTTTCTTAATTCTCGACAGGAATTCAAGTATAGTTTCAAATAAGTAAAAAAGTCAACTGATAATTGCTACTGTACTACCTTATAGTTATTTTCTTTAGATGAGAGAATTTAAAAATTGATAAATATCAAGCTTTTGAAACATTTAAAACTGACTCCAAAAGGACACAATATTTTAAAATTTCAATTTATTAAATATAAAATAATCAAGACTTTTTAACTTGTCTTCCTTTATTTACTTCCCTTTAAGAAAAATATCAGTGTTCATAGAATTACAATTTAATAGTTCTAATGAGAAAAATAACCACATAAGAAATACTTTTTGAAAAGGCAACAATTATTTCAGGTACAAAATGTTAACAAATATGTTTAGTAAAGAAGCTGTAGCCACTGTTATCATAATCATAGCTATATCATCCTTATCATACTTTTACAACTTCCTCAATCAGCTACCTAACACTGGGAAAGAAGTCAAGTCTGGTGACAGTTGACAACACAACGGATGCTGATGCTTGGGAGGCACTAGGTAAGATTAAATGTGATAGGCTAGCACTAGATCTAATAGAGATAAAAAGGATTTTTAAAAAATTTACCTTATGCTACTTAACACAAGTAACTATAAAATAACATTCACTACCCCCACTTTGGTAATGGAATAGTATACAGACTTTGTATCAAAAAGAAATAATACTACTGAAAAGACTTAGAAATCAGCATGCTTCTGTGGCATGAGCTGATCTCTTTGGCCAAGTCTCTGGGACCAAGGCATTAATTAATGAGAAAGGAGCTGGGACTTACTCTGACCAAGTAACTCCATTCTGGACCTTGTCACTATCCTATTACATTAAAGAATCTGAGTAAATGAGAATGCTTATAATCAAATGGGCATACTTTTCAAAGAATCCTTAAAAGAGGAAATCCAATAATCTCAATCTCTCCATATATGTGTGTGTACACATACACACACACACACACACACACACACACACACACGTATGTTCAATCACCTGGGGAAAGCCATGTACCTTTTAGCCTATGGTTACCAACTTCACCAGGAGCAGGTACTTTTACTGGTGTGACTGAGCTCTGAACTGCCAGCACATTTGGAATGGCAGTGCTTGAATTAGCCTTTGGTCTCTGTCTTGGTGCAATTGAGGTTTCTGTTGGTCCAATGGTATCTGTTATTCTAGAAGAGAAGAATAAATTTCATTTCACATATTACAATACATCTGAATGTTACTAAAATTCTTACTTTCTTACACAGTACTCCACTAATGGCACAATGATAGCCTCAAAGGTCACCCAACTGGAGCACTTATTTCAAGGTTTCATTTATTAAGTATATAAAACGAAGAAAAGAAAACTAAAATTATCTGCATCTTTTAGACCAACTGTAAGACAACTACAAGAAAAAGAAGAAGCCAAAAGGGTAGACTTCCTTCCTTCCTTCTATCCTTTCCTCCTGAGGGATGATTATGAGGGATAGACAGGTAACATGATGACCACCATCACCAGAGATATCCTTACTTGTCTAAGAAAACAAGAAACTATCCCCTAAGGAATCTCTCTGAATTTACAATGCATATTGACCCAGACAGTAGAGTTCTAAAGATTCCCAAGAGTACAAATACTTTCAAAAAAACCTTTTAAGCTTTAGTCAGACTGAATGATTTAATATAAATATCTTTGTTCATCAGTGATTTTCTGTGCAATTCTTATTTCTTCAGAACATTTCTGAAGAAAAGCTGTGGGCAATAATCTGAGTTCAAATCATTCAAAACTGGGGAAAAAAGTCAGCCACTCATTAAGAGTATAATCCAGTACAAACAAAGTTAAATATAGTAAAATCAGACCTACATTCAAAGCCCAGCTCCAGTACTCACACCCAGTGTAAGTTAGGCAAGAAAATAATATGGTGGGGATAAGTGGCCATTAATTTTAATTGTTTCTACAACTCTGTGACCATCAATTCCACAAACTATGGGTTCATCTTTGATTTTTTCCTCTAATATCAAATCAATTTTGATCAATGATTCTTTTCATTAAGACTTCCATTCAAAAGACACCATCATACCACTATCACTTCTCACATGAACTATTTTTGATAGCTTCTAGTCTATGTTCCTTGACAATGCAAAATTAACATCCCCAGACACAGATAGGTCTGACAATTTAAGTGTTCAAAGATCTTCATGACTCTGAATGTCTACAGAACCAAAATACAAAGCTTTCAGCCTAGCAATTAAAAGTCCTCAACAATGGGGCTGCCAGATACCCTCCCCAACTCTTCTATGTGGCTCCCCTTGTTGGAGGTCATGCTCCTGACAAGCTGTATTATTTGGCTGCCCTGGGACCACCACACCTCCCACTCATTTGCCTTTTTCTTTTTTTGCACAAACTGTCTTCAACACATGTAATACTACTCTTTCCACCATGGCATCTTAAAAGAGAGAATTCCCTTCATGACTCTTTTTTATTTTTGCCTTACTAAAACTGAGACTATGTCCTGAATTGATCATAATCACAAGACTAAGATCACTCTGGAGACTCCAAGTAAGAAGAATATTAAATAAAGGACAGCCCCAGTTATGGGACAACTGAACCAAAGAGGCCAGTTCCACCTCAGACTGAACCCCAGAGCCATCTCCAATCAGAACCTAAATTACCAATGTTACTTCTGATGACTTCATATCACTAACCTTCATTCTTGGCTATTTTCAGATTCCTAAAATATTGAAATAAAATGCAGTGAAGGATATGTGTGTGTATACATATGATGTATGTACATATGTATATTATATATATTTTACATATAATCATTTTAATAGTTCCTTTTTTAAAAAAAATCAAAGCTATCTACAGCAAGCATGCATGCCTTGCTTTAAACAAACCCTGATTTACAGATAGCATGCATTAAAAGGGAGGGGGGGGTTATACTAATGTTTATAAAGGGTTCACCAAAAGATTCCTTTTTAAGAACAGAATTCTTTAACAGCACTGAAAATATTTGATTTCCTAAGTTCCAATTACAGGGTACTTTTCAGAAATAGCTAGGAAATAGCTGACAGTCTCTGGATTCTTCCTTAATATCTATATACATCACAAGAGGGAGCTCTACTACAATGTTCTTTTGCATAAGATAAAAAGAACTCAAAGACAATCACAGAAACCTAGTTACAGATGAATTTCCTAGCTATAAACAAATTTTTTTGCCCAGCCAAAACAAATCTTATGTAATGCCAGCTTTATATGATTTATTTTCAAAATTATTGAAACCCAATCTTTTCACATATAAAATTAAGCATATTTTTCACTCAGTTAATTATCAATAATCAATATTTACACAATTCTACAGGACTATTGCTAGGTGCACAATCAACTCCAATGGTTCACGAGTTTACAAACTCAATGGTACAAAGAGCATAGAAATATACCACAATAAATTACAAACTATACAAAAAAAAAAAAAAGGTGGTTAAAAAAAGATATATAGACAGTATATGCCAGAAAGTTAAGAGATCAAAAATAGTTCTTAATCTGGCTTTGTCAGGAAAATCTTTATGGAGGAGGCAGATTTGAGATGTGCTTTAAAGGACTGATATAACTGATAGAAAGAAAACAAGACTATAACAGGGGAAAGAAAAAAGGAGAGAAGGAAGAGTTATCAAACAGGTTTAATAAGTAGACCAATCAGGCCAGAGCAGATTTTTATGTAGAGGAAGAGTAATCTGAAAAAGAATAGCTGAAATTTAAATACTTAAATTTTTTAAATTATTTTACATTCTTGAGAGTATTTCAAATACTTTGTATTTGCTTTATTCTCAGAATAACCCTGACATACCTAGGGCAGGAATTATCAAAAAAGTAAAGGAGGTTCAGCGAAATTAAGGATTATGCCAGAACTCCCAGCTACTCAGTGAAGAGTTGAATTTGAATACAAATCTCCCAAACTGCAGCCAAATTGTGCCAAAGTCTGGGGAAAGAGTTTGAGGAGTTTGTGTATCCTATTGGTTCTAGAAGTTTTAGAGCAGTCATGTAACATGATTATTGCATAATTTTAAGCAAGATTTATCTGAATGGAGGAGGTATCGTTCAGATTAGTCTGACTAGAGGAGCAATGCAAGGATGAACTTATTGTATAAGAGACAAAACACCCACGAGCCTCCACACTTTCTGTTCTCTGCTGTCTTCTCGGTTCAAGTCTTTTCTTTGGATCCAGAGCTTAGCCCATAATAAATACGGACTGCATGACAAACCACAGGTAAGTCACTTCACTCTTCTCATCCTCATATACCTCAACTATTCTATGCAGAAAACAATAGTACTTACTTCACAGTGTTTTGGGGGGAACCTACTAAGTATATATTATATACTTATATAATGTATATAAAGCACCATGACAACCTTAAAATTCTACATTCTGCAAGCTATTATTTTCTTGGGTGGGGGGGTGAGTTTATATTTAAAACCAGTGTTGTCCTTGGTTCCATATTTCTCTGAGCAATAAGGAAATCAATTAGTTGTTATAGTTGACCCATTCCAATCTACTCCTGACAACTTTTATATTTGTTAAACATCCTTAAGAAATAGTAAAATGTGTCAGTGTTTGTTCTTTTATAAATTTTCCCAGTTACCCCATATTTCCACATTTAACAGAGAAAGCAGCTGTGCCTCAGTTTAGATAACATCAGTGGTGTTAAAAATGAATTTCAAATTCAGGTATTCCCAAATTGAAGCACTCAATATACTTTTTCACACTGTCTCTATTAATATGTCTACCATATAATTTTGATCTAGGATTCTTAATCTTGGGTCCAGGAACTTGTTTTGGGGGGGGGGTTGAGTTTTTTTTATTTTTTTATATTTTGGTCATTAGTTTAACACAAATGGTTTTCTTTCTAATCCTATGCATTTTAAAACATTATTCTGAGAAAGCTAACAGGTCAAGACATGACTTTATATTTTTGTCCTAAAAGGACGACTATTTTAGTGGTTCAGTATAGTTTCAGTATCTATATACAAGATTAATGTCTTGGAGCAGCTAGATGATGAAGTGGATAGAGTACAGGCCCTGGAGTCAGGAGAACCTGAGTTCAAATCCAGTTTCAGACACTTAAATAATTGCCTAGCTGTGGCCATGGGCAAGTCATTAACCCCACTGCCTTGCAAAAAAAAAAGGAAAGAAAAGATTAATGTCATTTAAAAAATCTTAAAAAAAAAAAAGCTACAAATGTGTTTACTAGTTATGCGCTTTAAAAAAAATGACAAAGAAACAATCTAAGTGCCAAGCTGACTCTCCCATGTGATTTAAGTATCAGCAGACCTTTTAAAGGGTTCATTGTACAATTATTAACAAACAAGGACTTCTTTATTTCATTAATTGATAATTTCCAAAGAGATTAATGTCAAACATGGAATTTGTGTATTTTGTCTTGCTGACTAAAAGATCTACCCCTTGTCTCTAAAGAACAAAATATTTTAAGAGAAATGACACCTAAATAAAAGCATATTGGAGCCATTAGGAGGAAGGTGATAAAGAGCTTTGCTTACCTGGCTTTTATTTGGTTTTTCCTAGCAGCTGCCTCACTAGCAGTCAAAGGTTCAGGAAGAGATGAAGGAAGAGAAGAATTCTTGAAGGAAAGAAAAGAAGCATTTCAGTTTGATCTTCATTTTTAATTACATAAAGCTTATATATATATACATATATATGTATATATATATATATATTTTATTATGTAACTTATTATATTAAAGAAAATATTACGCAACATTTTAATTTTTTAAGGCCCATATCCATGAGAGTCCTATCATTTGCACTTTGGATACTTGCAAATTACTTAAACATCTAAGCTTGGGTCAAGCCTATAGTAATTCAGCCCTTTCCCTTACCCCACCTCCCTGCCCCCCAAAATACAATTACTTCTTTTGTACTCTAATCCCAAAGAACTTCAAGAAGAGGAGCATGCTCTGAAAATAGGTGAAAAACAACATTATGCCCACTTCTACAATAAGACAGAAAAAAGATAATAAATGACTACATCAAGATCTGAAAAGGCAATGCCTACTCTTCATATTCCTAATTTGGTAACCATAATTCTCTATCACAGAAGAACCAATTTACATTCTATATATAGAATTAGAAAAAAATAAGACCAGACATTCACCATTCCCTTCTATTCCTCCAAACAGGCTAATATCCAGGATCCAAGGTAAGTGAATCCAAGATCTCCCTGATGGTCAACAAGTAAAGCAGGGACACAGGTACCCAGAAGTGAGGCATGAAAGAGACAAATCCAAGCCCTCCCCTCTATGAGTGCTTTAGTGTCACAAGTAAAGCTTATCAATAACAACAGGAACAAAGACTCCAGTAATGCTTTACATACATTATCTTCTTTGATCCTCAGAACAAGTCTGGAAGGCAGGAACTATCTTAACATCTGAGGAAACGAAATGGACCTGCACAAGATCCTACAGCTAAAGAAGAAAGACTAAAGTCCTATCTCAGAAACAGTGATGAATCTGCAGGCAGAGGGCAAGATGCATTTTCACAGTACATGCTAGGCTCTAGGTCTGTGCCAGTACTGTCATTATCCCCATTTTACAATGGTAAAAAAATGAGGCCAACAGAGGTAAAGCCCCTCTCCAGGTCAGCAGCCAAGGAAGTACCCAAAGGCATTCTGCATGAGAGGGCTCCTATATGAGGCATTGGAAACTAAAGACCTAGGCTTAACTTCCTCCTCCCCTCTTCTACTAGGTGACATAGGGGCAGGGATCAAATCCTTAGTATCAAATCCTCTTCCATAAGAGAACAGTTGGAAGAGAGGACCAGAATGCCTCTAAAGTGCTTCTGGTGATGAACCTATGAGCCTAGAATTTAAGACTAACAGTGCAATCTGAGGAAATAAGTCATGCCATAAAGACATGGTGGTTCATTTTGGATAAAACAGTTTCTTGGCCTGGGAAGCAAAAAAAAAAAAAAACCTTTTACAACACAGACTGAAATCATAAGAGACATCTACCAGGTGAGGAAAGTATCACCCATATAAAAGACCATCAAAAGCATTAACAAATATCAAGTATAACCAAAGGGCATCAATGAGAACATATGCAGGGAATTCAAAGTATACCTTACAATGAAGCTTATGTGTCATTTTCACGAAGTTATAATTAAATGTTTTTATAAAGAATACAAGATGCCTGAAACCAATACAAGGAAAATGATGATAAATATAGATTGAAAGCCAATTCTGGAAAGAGTGATCCTAAAACTCCTCTTTTAAAAACCTCTAAAAATTTTACCTATTTAAGTCCAATGAGGTTAATGATACAAATTCTTTCAACATTCATTCAAAAGAATAGACATCATACATTTAAATCCTGCCCGTTACTTGTAACTGACACGATCCTGTGCAAGTCACAGCCTCGAGTTCTCAGTTTACTTCAAGGGAAAATGAGAACTGAGGCACAAGATCCAATGCTTCAAAGAGGTGTGACCATGACCACCCCCTTATGACTCAATGACCCCCATAACACAAACGTAAGGACCAACACCAATACCACTATGTGCAGGCCTTTGCCCCGACTGTCCCTGACAGGCCCCCAGAACTGTCTGGTCCTTGAACAAGAGGTTTTCCTCAGTGTCCCTAGCTGCCAGGGCTTTCTCTTCAGAGGTTTCCTTTCATCTGCTCTCTCTCTAAAATAGGCCCCTGGAGTTCTTTACATGTCACCACTCCATCAGCATGGGAGCTCCAGCAAGGTCAGGACGGGGTGTGTTCTGTCTCTAAATTCCCAGAACTTAAAACACAGTGTTGGGCATCTAATAAGTCCTTAAGTATTTTGCTAGTTGAACAACCGGAGTAACAACAATCACACTTTGACAACATTTAACAAGTAAGAACTCTGAAAATAAAGATTGCTATAGAATAAGATTAAAACTTTTATAAACTACTTACATTAATGTTAGAAACTGGACAATCCTTTTTGGCAAATTTAAAAGCAAAATAGGACACTTGGAAAATATCAGGCCTATGGTCTTGATCTGGTTCAAGCATATACCCTGTAAAAGTCAATTGAAGAGTATATTATACCAGAAGCAGAAGGGATCAATGACTTTTCAAATACTTTTAACAGAAAATTTAAAAACCTCTTTCCTTTTTGTTAAATATATAAATACATAATGAGTTTAAAGACATGCATGAAAATACAACTCATTGTCTGTATCTTGTCATTTTTTTAGAAGTAGAAATACAGCTTTGTTTTTATATACATGAACATCACTAAGAGTATTTTAAACAATTCATTTGCCCACAAAAGCAGGAGAATGAATGAAAAATCTGATAATGAATCAATGAAGCAATGTTCATGAAAGTTTAACAGATCACTTGATTACCCAGTCTTGTATGATTCTTGAGCATAAAGATGAAGAAGGAAAGTATGAAAGGAAGAAATTCTGCAGAATAATGACTAACAAAAAACAACAAAGACCCCCAAACCCATGAGTTCCTCAGAGGAAGAGTACTCCTTCCACTGGCTGGGAAACCTCATAAAAGGTCAAGTCAAAAAGCTTAAGGTAAGCAAAGTAGAAATAAGGAATAAAAAAGGAAGATAACAAAATTGCAAGGACATGAAGGGCTAACTAACAAGTAGTTTCAATGATCAGAAATTGCCAACAGCAAACAGAAGGGGTCTACAAGTCTTGGCAGGAAAAATGTCAAAGTAAAAGAACAAAGTTGGAGAAAAAATGCTCAAAAGAGAACTCCTTACCTCCTGAGCCTATTTTACTTTGAGACAGCTTTAAGAGGAAGATAGAGCTCTGGACTTTCTACCCAATCTATCTGCCTAACCCTCTACTAGATTCAGTTTTCCCTTAAATCCTCATCCCCTCCCACCACTGTCATTCAAAGTCTCTCTCTCCTTCACAGTTAAATTGTATTTCAAAATCATTTCTTTTAATATTTCATTTAATAAACATCTTAAGTTTTAACTAAATTTATTATTTTGTTGGTTTTGTATCCTTAGAAGCTATATCTTGTATAGAGCAGGTACCTAATTAATATTTGTTGAATTTCTAACATAACCTCTGAGCCCAGCCAGACTCTTTTCTAAAAGAGCCAAAAACTAGAAGAAAATGTGAACTATCTCATTGGAAAAACAACCAACTTCGAAAACAGATCCAGAAGAAATGATTTTAAAATTACTGGGCTACCTGAAAGTCATGACCAGGAAAACAACCTAGACTTCATTTTTCAAGAAATAATACAGCAAAATTGCCCTGAGATCCTAGAAGCAGAGGGCAAAATAGGAATTGAGGGAATTCACCAGACACCTCCTGAAAGAGAAGCCAAAAGAAAAACTTCCAGGAATGTTATAGCTAAATTCCCAAACTCCCAAGTTAAAGAGAAAATACTAAACGTTGCCAGAAACAAACAATTCAACTACTGTGGCTCCATTGTCAGGATTACACAGGATCTGGCAGCATCTACATTAAGAACTTATAGGGAGTGGAATACAATATTCCAGAAGGCAAAAGATCTTGGTTTACAATCAAGAATTAACTACCGAGTCTGGGCCAAGATGGCAGAGAGAAGACAGGCACAGTTCTAAAGTCTCCTGATCTCTTCCCCATCTATCACATGAAACAAACCTCTTAAATCCGACCCACAAAACCCAGAAAGAAAAGCCAGGAGAAGGAACATCTACCTCAGGATTTGTCTCGCGCAGGAGCCTTGGCTGAGTACTGGCGGGTGAGTCTGGGCTCTGAGGGAGGATCAGACCCGGATCAGCCAGATTAACAACTGAACTGGATGAGGGCCAGAGAGCCCGACCTGCTGGATCAGTGGTGGGGCTGGACAAAAGGGGCTTGGGTCCGCGGGGAAGCAGAGGCGCTGGTGTTGGTGCTGTCCCCCTGGAGCTTGGGGAAGGGGCTGCGGGAAGAGGTCTGGTGCAGGAGAGCTGCGGACACCATCCCTGGGCTCCGAGAAACTGTGAGTCCACACCTCCATTGCACTGAGGCCTCCTCCCAAACAAATGCAAACTAATTCTGCCTCAGGCCCAGGTGTGTGAGCAAAAGAACCAGCCCAGCTGAGGAATGACCTCAGGCCAGGGTAAAGCCCACCATTGAGTGAAGGCAAAAGAATTCAATAGCTCCAATTCCTTCGCTCAAACAAAGGGAGAAGGCATCACAACCAAGGTCACAGACACCCCAGAGAGGGCAACCAGCACCTCCTACTGGCCAGCCAGAGAAACTGCAATCAGTAGAGCCTTTAGAGATCCCAAGCCCAGGGGAACCAGCCCCACCCAACTCAAGGTCTTAGCATAATGAAGAAGGGTCAGCAGAAAGGTGGATCCATAGAAAAATTCCTGGAAGGGAAAGACCCCAACCCAGAGAGACCTGGAACATCTGAGGAGAATACAATCTGGTCTCCAGCACAGAAAGACTTCCTTGAAGAAATAAGGAAGGTGCTTAAAAATTTGGGACAGACAATTAATACCTTGCAACAAGAAAACAAAACCTTAGGAAGTACAATTGGACAAACACAAAAGGAGAATAAATCTCTCAGATCCTCAAATGAACAAATGCAAAAAAATTAATTCTCTCAAAACCACAATTGGTCAAATGGAAAGCTCTTTCAAAAGTAGAATTGACCAATTGGAAAAGGAGTTGCAAAAGGTTAATGAAGAAAACTCCCCCCAAAAAAAGAATGGAGTCTACAGGAACTAATGACTCCATGAGACAGCAAGAGTCAGTTAAATAAAATCAAAAAATAGAAAAAATAGAAGCAAATGTAAAATACCTCATCAACAAAACCAATGACCTCAAGAATAGATTGAGAAGGGGCAACCTGAAAATTATAGGGCTTCCTGAAAACATTGAAGAGAAAAAAAAGCCAGGACTTAATATTACAGGATCTAGTGATGGAAAACTGCCCTGATATCATGGAATCAAGAGGGCAAAGTAGTTATTGAAAGAGTACATCGATCCCCACCAGAAAAAGATCCTAAAATGAAAACACCAAGGAATGTTGTGGCCAAACTGCAGAACTATCAGATAAAAGAGAAAATCCTGCAAGCAGCCAGAAAGGAACAATTTAAATATCAAGGAGCCACAGTAAGGATCATGCGGGACCTGGCTGCATCAACTTTAAGGGATTCAAGGGCCTGGAATGACATATTTCGAAGAGCACAGGAGCCTGGAATGCAGCCAAGAATCTACTTTCCTGCGAAGCTGAGCCTTCTCTTCCAGGGAAAAAGATGGACATTTAATGAAATGGAAGAATTCCAAAAATTTCTGATGAAAAGACCAGAGCTAAACAGAAAATTTGAACATCAAACAGGAGGTTCAGGAGACACATGAAAAGGTAAAAAAGGGGGGCGGTAAAAGGGGAAAAAATGCAATCCAGTAAGTTGAAACTGGATGTATCCCAGAATGGGGAGGGGGGGGGTTAAAAAAAAAAGAAAGAGACTCTCATAAATCCTGAGAAATGTAACTCTAACAGAGAGAATATACCTAGCCAGAAATGATGGACATCCATGACCTATCCATGAGACTGCAATCTAATGGGATGTTAACTGGCTTTAACCCCACTTGGGAGAAAGACTCTAATAACTCTCAGGAATTTGGCTCTATTCAATAGAATATACTGAAGTAGAAGGGACAGACACTCAGAATTTTCTATGACTTAGATAGAATGATCTAAAAAAATACACTACCTCCCTAAAAAGGGGGACAGGAAAGAGACTGGAGGAGGGAGGGGATTGAATGGGACAAATCTCATTACACTAAGAGGTACAAAAAACTTATGGTAATAGAGGGGAAGAAAGGAGTAGAGGAGAAACACCTGAATCTTCTTCTCATCAGACTTGGCTTAAAGTCAACCTACATATACTCAGTTAACTTATAAAACATCTAACATTGCAAGAAGTAAAAGGGGAAAGGGGGACAGAGAAAGGGAAGGGGAGTGGGGGAAATAAGGGGAAATAACAAAAGGAAGAGAAGGGAAGGGAAAAGGGAAAAAGGGAAGGGAAAAGGGAAAAATGGAAGGGAAAAGGGCAAAAAGGGAAAGGGGAAAGAAAGGGGAGGGTGTGATATAGGAGGGCAAACACACTGAAGGGGGTGGTATTCAGAAACAAAATACTGGGGAATATGGATAAAAGGGGGGAAAGGGGGGAAATACAGAGGAAGATAGCACAGAGGGCAATAAAGAATTAGTAATCATAACCTTGAATGTGAATGGGATGAACTCTCACTTAAAACATAAGTAAATAGCAGAGTGGATTAAAAAACAGAATCCTACAATATGCTGCTTACAAGAAACTCATTTGAATCAGAGAGATACATATACAGTAAAGGTAAAAGGTTGGAGCAAAATATATTTTGCTTCAGCTGAAGTAAAAAAAGCAGGGGTAGCAATCCTTATCTCAAACAAAGCAGCAGCAAAAATAGATACCGTTAAAAGAGATAAGGAAGGAAACTTTATCCTCCTAAAAGGTACCATAGACAATAAAGTCATTTCAATATTGAATATATATGCACCCAGGAGGACAGCACCCAAATTCTTAGAGGAGAAGCTGAAAAAACTACAGGAAGATATAGACAGCAAAACTCTACTAGTAGGAGACCTCAACCTCCCACTATCAGATCTAGATAAATCGAACCATAAAACAAATAAGAAAGAAATTAGGGAGGTAAACAGATTGTTAGAAAAATTAGATATGGTAGACTTATGGAGGAAACTGAATGAGGATAGAAAGGAATATACCTTTTTCTCTGCAGTACATGGAACTTATACAAAAATTGACCATGGACTAGGACATAAAAACCTAATGATCAACTGCAGAAAGGCAGAAATAGTGAATACAGCTTTCTCAGATCACAATGCAATAAAAGTCATATGCAATACTGGGCCAAGGAGATATAGACCCTGGGCCAAGGAGATATAGACCCAGAACAAATTGGAAACTGAATAACCTCATTTTAAAAAATGAGTGGACCAAAAAACAAATTATAGAAAGAATTAACCATTTTATCCTAGATAATAATAATGAAACAACATACCAAAACCTATGGGATTCATTCAAAGCAACTCTCAGGGGATATATTATAGCTCTAAATGCTTATATGAATAAATTGAAGAAAGAGGAAATCAATGAACTAAACATGCAACTAAAAAAATCTCCAATCAAATACCAAATTAGAAATTTTAAAAATTAAAGGAGAAATTAATAAAATTGAAAGCAAAAAACTAATGAATAAATAAAACCAAAATTTGGTATTATGAAAAAACCAATAAAACTGATAAACCTCTGGTCAATTTGATTAAAAAAAAAGAAACAAGAAAACCAAATTGCTAGTATTATAAATGAAAAAGGTGAACTCACCACCAATGAGGAGTAAATTAAAGTAATAATTAAAAATTAGTTTGCCCAACTCTATGCCAATAAATTTGATAATCTAAGTGAAAAGGATGAATATGTACAGAAATATAAGTTGCCCAGGTGAAATGAAGAAGAGATTAAATACCTAAACAGCCCTATCTCAGAAAAAGAAATTCAACAAGCCATTATTGAATTCCCTAAAAAAAAAAATCTCCAGGGCCTGATGTATTCACAAGTGAATTCTACCAAACATTTAAGGAACAATTGGTTCCAATCCTATATAAACTCTTTGGAAAAATAGGGAAAGATGGAACTCTGCCTAACTCTTTCTATGAAACCAATCTGGTACTGTTACCTAAACCAGGAAGAGTTAAAACAGAGAAAGAAAATTATAGACCCATTTCTCTGATGAATATAGATGCAAAAATCCTAAATAAAATCTTAGCAAAACAACTACAAGTCATCACTAGGATAATACATTATGATGAAGTAGGATTTATTCCAGGAATACAGGGTTGGTTCAATATTAGGAAAACTGATAGTATACTCAATTATATCAACAACAAACCTATCAGAAATCATATGATCATATCAATAGATGCTGAAAAAGCTTTTGACAAAATACAGCACCCATTCCTATTAACTAGAGAGTGTAGGAATAAATGGACTGTTCCTTAAAATAATTAGCAGTATCTATCTGAAACCATCAACAAGCATTATATTCAATGGGGAGAGGCTAGAGGCATTCCCAATGAGATCAGGTGTGAAACAAGGGTGCCCATTATCACCACTACTATTCAATATTGTATTAGAAATGTTAGCGTCACCAATTAGAGAAGAAAAAGAAATTGAAGGAATTAGAATTGGAAAGGAAGAGACAAAACTCTCACTCTTTGCAGATGACATGATGGTCTACCTAGAGAATCCCAAGAAATCATCTAAAAAACTACTGGGAACAATTAGCAATTTTAGCAAAGTTGCAGGTTATAAAATAAACCCTCATAAATCCTCAACTTTTCTATATATGTCTAGCAAGAAACAGCAGGAAGAGCTAGTAAGAGAAATCTCATTCAAAGTAACCTCAGACAGTGTAAAATATTTGGGAGTCTTTGCCAAGACAGACTCAGAATCTTTTTGAAAACAATTCAATTATAAAACACTTCTCACACAAATTAAATCAGATTTAAATAACTGGGCAAATATCAACTGCTCGTGGATAGGTAGAGCTAATATAATAAAAATGACAATTCTACCAAAACTAAACTATCTGTTTAGTGCCCTACCAATCAAAATTCCAAAAAATTACTTTAGTGAGTTAGAAAAAGTTGTAAGTAAATTCATATGGAGAAATAAAAAGTCAAGATTGCCAGGAGCTTAATGAAAAAAAGTACAAACGAAGGTGGCTTAGCACTACCCGATCTAAAATTATATTATAAAGCATCAGTCTTCAAAACTGTTTGGTATTGGCTAAGAAACAGAGTGGTGGACCAGTGGAATAGACTAGATGTAAAAGCAGGAGAGGATTATAGTAATCTGCTGTTTGATAAACCCAAAGAGTCTGGCCATTGGGATAAAAACTCCCTCTTTGATAAAAACTGCTGGGATAATTGGAAGTTAGTATGGAAGAAACTTAGATTAGAGCAACACCTCACACCCTTTACCAAGATAAGATCCAAATGGTTACAGGACACAGACATAAAAAACAATAGTATAATCAAATTAGAAGATCAAGGACTAGTCTACCTGTCAGATCTATGGAAAGGGGAACAGTTTATGACTAAGGAAAAGTTGGAGAATATCACCAAAAACCAATTAGATGATTTCAATTACATTAAATTAAAAAGCTTTTACACAGATAAAACCAATGTAAATGTAGTAAACTGGGAAACAATCTTTACAACTAATGATTCTGACAAAGGACATATTTCTAAAATATACAGAGAACTGAGTCATATTTTTAAAACAAAAAGCCATTCCCCAATTGACAAATGGTCAAAGGATATGCAAAGGCAATTTACAGATGAGGAGATCAAAGCAATCCATAGCCATATGAAAAAAATGCTCTAAATCATTAATTATTAGAGAAATGCAAATTAAAGCTTCTCTGAGGTACCACCTCACACCTCTCAGATTGGCCAGTATGACCAGGAAGGATAATGATCATTGTTGGAAGGGATGTGGGAAATCTGGGACACTATTACACTGTTGGTGGAGCTGTGAACTCATCCAACCCTTCTGGAGAGCTATTTGGAAGTATGCCCAAAGGGCAACAAAAATGTGCATACCCTTTGACCCAGCAATACCACTATTGGGTCTATACCCTGAAGAGATGAGGGAAAAGGGTAAAAACATTACTTGTACAAAAATATTTATAGCAGCCCTGTTTGTGGTGGCAAAGAATTGGAAATCCAGTAAATGTCCTTCAATTGGGGAATGGCTTAGCAAACTGTGGTATATGTATATCATGTAACACTATTGTTCTATTAGAAACCAGGAGGGACGGGATTTCAGGGAAACCTGGAGGGATTTGAATGAACTGATGTTGAGTGAGATGAGCAGAACCAGAAAAACACTGTACACCCTAACAGCAACATGGGAGTGATGTTCAACCTTGAAGGACTTGCTCATTCCATCAGTGCAACAATTGGGAACAATTTTGGGCTGTCTGCAAAGGAGAGTACCATCTGTATCCAGATAAGGAGCTGTGGAGTTTAACAAAGTACAAGGACTATTCCCTTTAATTTAGAAATAAAAAACAGATACCTTATTGTCTGATCTTGTTACCTCTGAGAATTCTGTTCTCTTTAAGGATATGATTTCTCTCTCATCACACCCAATTTGGATCAAGGTACAACATGGAAACAAAGTAAAGACTGACAGAGTGCTATCTGTGGGGTGGGGGTGGGGGTGGGGGAGGGAAGCAAGATGGGGGAAAATTGTAAAAACTCAAATAATATCTTTAATAAAAATAAATTAAAAAAAAAAAATTAAAAACAATTAACTACCTAGCAAAATTAAACATACTCTTTCGGGGGAAAAGATGGATATTCAATGAAATTGGGGACTTTCAAACTTTCCTGAGGAAATGACCAGAGCTGAACAGAAAGTTTGATCTTCAAGTAAAGGACTCTGGTGAATGATAGAGGGGGTGGATGAGAAAAAACTAACTATGAAGAATTTAATGATATTGAACTATTTGAATTCCTGCATGGGAAGAAGATACTGATAACTGATATGAACTTTCTCATTTATAAGAGAAGGAGCACATATATATAAACAGGGCACAGGAAGGAGCGAAATATGATGGTATAATATAGTAAAAAGATGGAGTCAATGGGTGATAAAGGGAAGTACTAGGAGGAAGAGAAAGAAGAGAAAGAAGGAGCTAAGATATTTCACATAAGAGTCAAGAAAAGCTTATTCAATGGAGTGGAAAGGGGAAAGGTGAGGGGGAATAAGTGAGCCTTTATTCTCATCAGAAATGGCTCAGAGAGGAAATAACATACACACTTAATAGGGTATAGAAAACTACCTTACTCTAGAGAAAAATGAGAAGAAAGGAATGAGATAAGAGGAAATGGGGGAGGAAAGGTGGGGAATAGGTGATAGAAGAGAGAAAAGACAGTGGGAAAGGGCACTCAGATACAACACACTTTTGGAAAGGATGAAAGGAGAGAGAGAAAAGAATAAATGAGAGTGGGGAGGAATAGACTGGAGGGAAATACAGCTAGTAATAGCAACTGTGGGAAAAATATTGAAAACTTCTTTGGTAGACTTATGATGAAGGCAACTCACCCCAGAGACAGAAGCCATTGGAATTTGAACATAGACTGAAGTACATTTTTTTGTCTCTCTCACTATTCTTTAGGTTTCTCATCTCCGGGGCGGGGGGGGGGGGGGGGGGGGGGGGGGGGATATTTACTCTTATAAAAAAATTATTGTAATAATATAGAATAAATCAAATAAATAAATAAATAAGTGGAAAACTCTGCCTCCATGTTCATACATGCCTGCCTTCCAAATCCTTAGATTTAGACACAGAGCTGACATGCCCTTAAGGCCAGCTAGCACATTTCATATTTTCCTCCTTTGAGCTGATCTTTGTACAATATGATTTTAATTCCCCTCACTATCCTCGTCACCCTCTCCAAGATACACTCCAGCATGACAACATTCTTCCTAAAATGCTGAACCAAAAACCGAACAGTTTTTATATGCTTTATCTCTGGTATGACCAGAACAGATTACACTAGGAATACAAACTTCCAGTGATCTGGATAATTGTTTTTATTAATGCACCCTAAAATCCAAGAAGCTTTTCTGACAACTATGCTCCCCTATTGATTCATAGTGAGCATTCATATCATTTTTCTCATTCACTGTTGCCTAGTCACATCTTTCTTTCCCTTACACATGCACTTTTTTTTTAGTCCAAGTATAGAGTTTTACATTAATGTCTACAGAATGCCATATTGTTACATTTGGACCATTGCCCAAATCTTTTAAGGACTTGATTCTAACAAATGATGTGACAACTGTCTCAGTTTCAGGTCATCTGTGAATTTGATTGGCATTTCCTCTGTCTTTTTATAAAAGTTATTGATAAAAACATTGAGTAAAAGAGAGACCCAAGGGACATTCCATTAAAGCCCTCCCCTCCTCCAGGTTGATACAGATTCACCAATCATGACTCTTTCAGTGTGCTCATTCATCAAGTTACAAATTCACCAGTCATCACTGCTGAAGTCAACATTGCCTGTGAGCTGCTCTCACAGGAACCAGACTAGATTATGGGTTACCTATCAATTCATCCTCATTCATCCCTATCATAAATCCACAGATATCACACAGCACAGAAGGGCTTGGGATTCAAGTGAAAAGTTAAAAACACTGAAAGATAACTTCCAGTCTCATCTCTCAACAATCCAATAACTAGACAACAACATAAATAAGCAAATAAATGGCAGGGTTTTTTTTGTTTGTTTGTTTTAGGGAGAGGGGCTACAGCAGGGATTAAAAGGGTTTGACTCAGGAGGAGGAGCCTGAACAGAGGTCTATGACTCAAGTTCAATCTTGTATCTTCCTGTAGGAAAGAGAGAGCCACCTTAACAGAACTATGGGCTTGAACTCAAGAACTACTGCCTGTATCCTGGTTCTGGTACTAATTAACTATGACATTTTTCTAAAGTTCTTGGCTTTTGAGTTCCCACACCATTTAAATCACAAGTTCTTGATTAGCTGATGTACAAACAATCAACTATCTGATTAATATTTTTTAAAGCAATATAAAAATAAACGAATCGGTTTCTTTCCAAGAGATGTTTTTCTGTTATTAACAGTATACTCCCCTGCAACAATATACGTGAATTATGTCAAAATAAATATAAGCCACCAGATTCATGACTTATTTGTATTAACTTCTACAACCCCCAAATAATGTTCAAAATATTCACATAACTAAACAAATGTTTCATTGACCATTTAACACTCCTAGAATTTAACATTTGCATTTAACACTTCTAGAAATGTCAATAATAAGTGAATGAGAAAAATTTAGGATTTAAAGGTCTTTTGATATGTTTTCCTCACAACCATCCTGGGAAGTATTAAATTGTACAAGTATTAAATAAACTCATGCTATTGGTGAAATAACTGATACTCAAGAGGCTGAGTGATTTGCCTGTGGTTCAAAGCTATTAAATGTCCTTACTCTTTCTTTTAAAAAAGCTCCCTTTTCACTATGCCTTTGAATTAAATAGACATATGTCTAAAACAAATTTTCTAAGGTAACCCATCATCATACTGAGACAAAATTAGTGGGTTAATATTTAAAACATTATCCATTTCAAAAGTTCGTATGTTATGGCAAGAAGCCAATTAAACCCTTTTCTAGCGATAAGAACCTTAATAGAAAACACAATATCTTCTTTTCAGGTCTCTATATGATTTTTAAAATGAATGAGAGAATAAATCCCAATCTGAAAACTAGTTATAATCTCAAGAAATAAATGATAACATTAATACAGCTGGATTCAATTAGTTAAAAGCATCAGTTGCACATATACTAGCTAAGCATTTTGGAACCAAAAATATTTCTTTGGATTTTCTATTTTTTTATTATGGGAAATTTGCTACCCCTAAAAAAATTTTCTCTACAACAGGAATAAATCATTTTAAGCAATAACTAATAGGATATTTCCCTCCCTACAACAATCCTATAGCAACTTAACTATATAACATTCTTGCCTACAGTGACACAAAATCATAGGATATAAGAACTGCAAAACCATATTTGGAAAAAAAATATAAATGAGATTCATTATCTCTTGGTAGGAAGATTTGGCAAATATTTTAAAGATAAGTTTCTTTACATAACATTTCTTTTTCTTCTAAATTTATTTTTCCAACTACAGCAAACTTTTTCTTTTTTGCCAAGTTCTGAATTTTACATTTTTCTTCCTCCCTTCCTTCCCTCCCTGCCACTCCCAGACAGAAAGCACTCTATATCAGCCATACAAGTAAAACCATTTACATAGTTTTTCTGAAAGCCTTCAGTTTTCAGACTTCATCCAGATACTTACTTATTAAGCAGTGTATGTTATGAGAATAACGAGAATTGTCTGGGATAGTAAAACTGCCATCACAAATAGCAACCTGACTCTCACCAAAGGGAACAGTGAAGAAGCAAAGCTTATACAGTAAGCATCCCAACGCCTGTAAATAAAGAGAATAACATAAGTTTTGTCACAGGACAAAAAATAAAATAAACCAATGTCACTCATTAAGAGAGAAACCATCTATTTCCCAGATTTAGTTTGTTAATCTGCATTAGAGCTAACAGTTTCATAGAACCTAGTTTGAGCATCCTACTTCTTAAAATCAGGGTAACGCTTGGTACTCACTGAAGAAAGAACTACCTCCCAATTTTTAAATAATGGATAAATCTCTTTTTTACAAATGTTTTAGATATAATCCTCAACAAAGAAACTACCTACTCAGTTTTCTGACGTCTAAATTCATATATCCGACCTAAACTGCTCTTGCTAAAAAAAAAAAGAAAAAAATTTCTGTATATTTTTGAATATAAAAACTGTCAGTGGTTCCTGGGGGCTCCAAGTGCTGGCAATAAAAAAAACCTGTCAGTGGTTCCTGGGGGCTCCAAGTGCTGGCAATAAAGGAAACTAGCTATTATTAAAGAACATTACACAAAAAATACGATGAGAAATTGTCACTGTAATAATTTCTCTTGGGTCATGTAGGAAGTTTATTTTTGCTGTCAATCAGAAATCAGCCTAACAATCACAAAGAAAAAACAAGTAGAGAAAGAATGAAAATTGCCTATATAGCATACATATGGATGAACAACCAAACACATACATATCCCAAGGGAGAGAGAGAGGCAGGGGGTGAAGAAAGATAAAACTGTATCCTGACAAACAGCCAACAAGCACTACAGAAGAGCTATAACCAGGGCCCAGAATTAAAAGGAGCCCACAGGATTTTGGAGGATAAAGCATTTATTTATGTCTGTGAGAAGACAGATCTAGTATAGTCAGTTCATTAACTTACAAAGTAATAACTCACTATGATAAAATTTTCCAACAGAATACGCATTTGAGTGATTAATAACTACTCTTTGGTAAACATCAACGTAACAATAAATGACACTGATAATTCAAGAAGAAATCTAATTTCATAACCACAGCCATTCTTCCCCTTCCACTGGCACAGATCAGACCACCACAGCCACTCTTCCTGCACTCTACAAGTTACTCTGAGAGTTGCTATGGCCATTAGAAACTAGCACTGTGACAAGTCTCTTCAAACAGCAGTTCTTGGTCAAAAAACACAGATGTCATCACCTGCTCCTTCTGAAATTGGTCCTATTTGGTGGGCCAATTACTACTTATGTTTCCTTAAGTAGCCTGAAAGAACCAAGGATCACCATTATATCATGCTGAGGCTCTGGAAAAACATGTGTTTCTGTTCTGTTTTTATTGTCTATTTTCCTTCAGTTACTGGTTAAGGGGGTGTGTGTGTGTGTGTCTTATCACATATATGTGAAGAGTTGAGGATACCTACAGGGTCAAGGTGAAGCAGGTTGGAGCTCTGAGCCCAAGGAAATGCTAAGTGAGGCTTCATTAGCTGCTTTCACTAGAGACCTTCCTTGATCAAAAGAACAATTCCACCTTAGATATCCATTCATGTTTATATCCCCATTCATACAATTATTTTGAAATGGGCTCTTTCACTGAGCACAGAATGAAAATTGATGGATTTGATGTGAAGCCATCATAAAAAGTTGACAGAAGTCTCAACAATTTGAGATTCTACAAATTTTAGGCCCGCCCTGATTATTTCAGAATGGATGTTTAGCCATGAGTGTGTATAGGGACTAAGTAGGAAAAAAAAACCTAGGCAATAAAGAAAACTCATACGTTTGAAAGTCAAGGCATAAAAATATTTTTTTTTCCACATAGCTGGGCTCTGAAAAGTTAATCAGATTTTTTTCCTCCCCTATTATTAAACCTTTTGCTCAACAAAGTCTTAAACATCTTCTATGAAGGATCAATGGGAAAACACAGGCCAAAATTAGATAGGGGAAGAGGGCCCAGAGGACTCCCATCTGCACTGGTCAAGAAGATACACCAAACAATAAGACAAGGAATCTACCAAAGTATCTAAATTTGGCTTTTCTGGTAAGCTAGGAAAGGAAGAATGGATGTAAAACGGGTATAAAACTTCTATCCAATTAAAATGCCTCATGGTCAGAGACTCCAATACAAAACAAGGAAAGAGAGGAAGAAAGACACACAGAGGTTCTATGTGCCACTGAACAAGGACAGGAGTAAAACCACTTATTCTATGAATAACCAGGTATAAACTAAGTCAAAACCTCTTTTTCAAAGAAGAATACAGACATCAATTACTAATATACTAGGCTACAAAGGAAACAAAATCATTAGTCATCTGGAATATGGCAACTTAATAAAACTCAAATAGCTTCATATAACATAATCCTCTCCTATAAAATAAGTCAAATTAAAAATCTTTAAAGATTCCTTGCAACTAACAATTTATGATTCTATTTCTAAAATCTAAACCATATTGCAAGCCTTAAAACACAAAAACTAATCTATGTCTCAATTTAGAAAGTATGTACAAACATGTAAATAGATAATAGACAATTAACATTATGTTGATTTCCATTAACTGACTTAAAATTACTCCCCAAAGTATCTTATATTTTTATTAACATACCCATTTTAGTTAATCGTACCCATAAACCAGACTAATACCAACAAGTCAGAAAAAATGCAATCATTTGAAATCAATTAACTTATTTAGAAATAATATATGTTTTAAGAAAATCATTGTAAGCAAAAATCCTCAATTTCAAGTTTGAGACTAAGAACTTTTTCCTTATCTTTTTAATTTCCATGAATATAAATCATATTGTCTTTTTGCTACTCCCTATAAATTTAAGTGTTTTTTCTTTATACTGAACTCTCATTACTTCTTATCTGAATTGCTTGAAATAAATTGTGTCCTTCCCTTTTCCTTACCCAGATATCAGCCTTGGTGGTGATAGGTTTCCCTCCATAAAGGTTAATCATTTCAGGAGCTCTGTATGACAGTGTTGTATACCTGGCAGCAAATAAGTGAAATAGAAGACAGACATCAACAAAGAAAGATACTGCATTGCTTCCCCCAAAAAATAAAACTGAATAACTACATGCCATAAGTTATTAAAAATAAACCTTCTATGTTCAATGAAGACTTATATTTTAGGATTGACAAAAACATCAGTAATCTCCCAAGGATTAATCAACAGAAGGTATTAAAAGAAGATTTTCACTCAGCTAGCTCACTAAGAAATGATTCCCTTTATTCAGGAGTACTTTAAATGATGGTAATGAACTGGTTCCCTTAAATTCATTATTTAAAATTATATAATTAACTTTAATTAACTTCTTTGTGAAAACATTCCTAGATTCTCTCAACTTTAAAGTTACATTTGGTGCTGTTTTTTTTAGTATATATTTTTTCTATATGTTTACAGAGAATTACCTTGCTTAAAAAATAAAGTACCTAAATATATTAGGGGTTCTCCTTTAACTTATATTTAAATATCTGTGTGTAGATATACAAATAGTTATCCAGAAAGATATATAAACCTAGCTCATTTCTACTGTTTTTTTGCACATCTGATCCTTATCTACACTGATGAAATTCATCCTCAGTTAATTCTATTTGGAAGGAAATGTGAGTTAAAACAAAAAGGAAAATGAAACCTAAGCTACCATGAAATGTTAAAATCTTAATAAAATATCTTTATGTGAAAAATTATTTTAATGAGTTTTATTTTTCTTGTGTCATCAAAAGTAGTGATGAAGTAAATATATATGTTTTGTTTCACAGCTAAATTAAACTCTTAAATGCCTTTTTAGGATATTCTATTAGCATGACACCCTCCTAATAAGAGTAGCCAAATCAGAGAGTGGGGAATTGGGTCATATATTACATAACTCAGAGTGCAACAAACCTCTATTCATTTTGTGATATTGATGTATATTTTGTTGAAAGTAATAAAGTATAATGACACAACTATATTTTCCAAAGCATAAAGAAAATATTATGAGGAAAAATGACTATTGACAGTTTACACTTTTCAAATTATGTTAAATACATGATACACAAAAAAGATTAAGAAATTGATTCTTATTTTTAACCAAAGTCCTGTGTAATCCAAAATTATGTAAAATTATAATAGCATTCTATTTTAAAAGCCCAGTATTCGTGATTTCCCTCAAAGAACTATCTTCAAAGTATGAAAACACCATCCTTAATTTAAAATCAAAAGGACAAGACTGGACATTTATTAGGACAAAGAATAATTTGCATGTACAAAGTCTCACAAGAAGCATCAAAGAAAACAAAGGTTACTAACTTCTTTCTATATTTTCTGAAAACTATCTGTAATGAGTTTTTTCTAATAGTTTGTAATGATACCATTCTTCCTGAATCATACTTAGAAAATCTGCTTATAAATATTAGATGTTAAATCAAAACTAAATTCAAAATAGAATCAATGGTACCAAATATTTCCTGTTGTGCTAAATTTAGATGTAAGTTAACAAGTCAAGTGTTGAATCCTAATTCATTTAATGTAATTCCTAAATTTAGTTTCAACAGGCTTGTTTTACTTGTAAGATTAGAAACCAATCAAAATTTACTTATATACTCATAAAATAAAGTATAAGTCCCCCTCAGACTTACTTCTTAATTTCTTCTTCCACTACATTTACCCCATCTTTCTGAGGATTAAGGAATTTATTAGTTGCACTGCCAAAATCACAAAGGACATAGTTTCCACCATCATTCAACAAAATATTTTCTACCTTAAGAAAAAAAAAACTGAATTATTAAAAGTGTTTTCATAGGTGTCTCTTCCTCTTCAGTTTACCTTACGTTATACTTTTTTTTATGAATATGTTCAGGACATCAGTTTCTTGAGGATGGGGCCCCTGGAGAATAGATGTATAGTGAGTGCTCAGAAATCTGAGTTAAGATTGACTGTGTGACTATAAAGAAAAACTTTCATTTTCCAAAATAAAGCTGAAAAGGCCTTTATGCTAGTCATCATGCCACAGTTAAGGATAGTCCTGCTCTAAAAATGCTCTCCCAAAAATCTCAGTGGAAAAGATGTGTCAGAGTAACTTTTCTTTCCTGATTTACTAATGATAATGCCTCTGTTCCCCTGTCTTACTTTGACTTCATCATAATGGCCACATTTCCTCAACAGATGGCCAAGATAACAAGGCTCTGCAGAGGAAGGAAGGGCAGCAGTCATTAGATACCTTTCCTTCCCGAGTCTTCAGACATTTTTCTTTACTCAACACTAAGACCATAAAGACAACAGGACATTTGTGAAGAGATTTCAAATGGAATTCTTCTGCCCCGACCCTGGCTACTTGAAGCATTTACTAAGCCGTAACTGAAGCCTCAGTAGAAACTGCTCCTGATAAGGCTTTTCAAGAGGGCAGCTTATAGGCACCCTCCTCAGAGCACTGGGCTGTCAAATCAGTTAAGACTTCAATATCCTCTAGGCTTCCAGCAGAATCAAAGAGCATCAGGTTGATCAAAAATCACTTAACAACCAATTGAAATCATGATTGGTTAGCTAGTGCTGAAATGAAAGCTTATCTGCAAAAAAGACATAGAAGAAGTCTCCTTTCATTGCCCCATAACTACATCTAAAGCCCTAAGTACAAAATGCCTTCTAAAAACTGCTCAAAAATCACTTAACCACAGGCAAGTTTTAATGTATTCTTAGAATAAAAATTTAGGACCACTAAAAGAAATTTATCAAACTTAAGGCCAACCAAAATGTGTAATTAAATATGAAATCCATATATGTGTGTGTGTGTGTGTGTGTGTGTTATTTAACTCATGTGAGTCTTCTCTTTTCTCTTAAAACACTGCAGTCTTAATTTTCATGGATAATTCTTTCAGCTTAAAATTAATTTAATTTTCTTCTTTTATAACTTTGCACCACCCATCATCAGGTTTTTGCAAACTACAGGGAAAAAATTCATCAACTGTAAAAATTAATGGCACAAACTTATGTAGAAAATTATATAGCTATATAAATTTATAAACATTAGGCTTTCAAAGTGTGGTCTATATGGAACTAAATGATGTTTTCCTCAGGAATTTTATTCATGAATTCTTATCTGAAATTTCAACTTTGTAGTAACTTTTGTAGAAAATCTATTAGATTTACATGGCATAGAAATGCTAACATTTTTCTAATCAAAAATAGTCAAAGAACATAAAGAAACAAATTTTTTCCTCATAAAAATATACTTAAGAAAAAAAAAAGAATTTCTATCAATTTACACCAAGGGTGATTGTTACCACACTCATCTTGAGGGTCAAAAATCCCAGAAATATTGCTCAGTTTTCCATCTTACCTTGAGATCCCGGTGCACAATTGGAGTTTTACACTGGTGCAGCCTGGCCACAGCCTCACAGGTGTCACAGAAGATGTGCAGCACCTCCGGCTCCGTAAAGCCTGTCTGCAGGCGTTTATTCATTTGATTCACCACCTGTCCAGCTGCCAAGAGAGGAGAAGAGCAGCCTAAGCAGAAAGGTTTCAGCAAGCTGAAGGGAGGGCGGGGGCAATAGAATCAAAGATCTGCAGTGAAAAGAACAGCATTTATAGGATTATCTGCTACTGTGTGCTAGGATATTGGGCAAAATGACCTCCCTGGGGCAGCTAGGTGGCTTAAAAACTTAAAATAATACCTGGCTTCTCTCTGCCATCTATATTTCTTACTGTCTTATGGAGTTTTTTAGGTTCTACTTGTCCAATTCTAATTTTTAAGAAACTATTATACCTCCTTTTTTCATTTAAATAATTCTGCTTTGCTAAGTGTTGCTTTAGTGGAGAGAGCACCTGTCCTGGAATCAGGAGGACCTGAGTTAAAATCTGGCCTCAGACACTTCATACTTACCTAGCTGTGTGATCATGAGTAAGTCACTTAACACCACTGCCTTGCAAAAACCAAAAAAAAAAAAAAAAAAAAAAAATTGACTCCCTGAACCTTAATTTTCCTCTCTAGCACAAATAATCCCAAAAGTTTTCACAGCTATAAATCATTATGATAATCTAATTTGGAATATTCATTTTAAAATTGAATAAGTATTCACTGACAATCTTCATTAAAAAGAAAGATGAAGCCTTCTATCAAATTTCAAAACCACCAAATTTCAAAGTCGACACCATATGATACAAGTCACTGATATTATTTCATTTATTATATGAATTACTTACATTTTTGTGAGAAAGATTATTTGAATTATTTTTCAAAATAATTTTGCCCAAGTAATATTTTAATTAAAAATTATCACAGCAATTCCCTCATTTCTCTCAGATTTCTAGCAAATTTAACCAACAAAGACATGTCTTTACTGCAAGGAAAATAGTTGTTACTAAGCCTATGTACCTTTAGAAAAGATAGCCATAGACCCAGCAATACATTTGATTTTATGTAGAATAAGGCAGCAGATCAGCCCACAGTATAGAAAAAAGAGAACATTAAAACCAGAGAAAATAATTAAAAAGTACAGTAATTTAGAGTTAGTCAATGTAGAAGCTAAACTTTGTTGATCCTTACACCTTGGTAATTAAAAAAAATCAAATTATACATATATATATTTTAAATGAAAGGGCAAAGACATAGCTAAAAATTTCAAGATAATATAAATTTTAAACTTGTGGTGCATTAAACAAGTTAAAATTCTCTTGTCTCCTTCCTTTCCAGCTTAATGAATATGATAGCAGATGTATGTGTGCGTGCACATTTGTGTCTGAGTGTCTGTGTGTCTGAAGAAGTTCCAGCCTATAACTCATTCATTTCAAATGGATATAGTCCTCCTACACCTCATTTGGTCACAGACACCTAAATATTTCTCCTATTCTCTGAAATGATTATTTCGGAAACTTGAAATATTGGGCAGTAAAAAAATTTCATCAGAGCCAGGGACAACTTAGCAATATCAGTTCAGAAACAAATAACTTAATGACAATGAGTAAATAAAATAGTGGCTAAAATTAGACAAAACAAGAAGTAGGTAAGTCCAGCTGCCGGATTAGATGGTATTTCTACAGAGACAATTTGCCTGGGCAATTAAGTTATCCAGATGTTAATTGCTCTACTTCCTAATCACTTCAGAAATAAGAGCTGATAAATCTTGGCCTGCTCAAGTAGAACAGCAAATGTAATACTATAGGTATTCAGAAACCTGGGAAATGAGAAAACAAAATTATCTGTTAAAAAAATTTATATTTGTGTGTGTGTGTGTGTGTGTGTGAGAAAATGTGTAAAAAAGGGGGTACTAGAAAATCATGCTTAATTCAAATATGAAGAATTTTTATCCTGTGAAAATCAAATTTTCACAATGTTAGCTGCTAATTTTTTTTTATCATTTAATTTAGTGAAGAAAATAAATGTTTATTTTTTCTTCTGAATTAATCCTGAGGGCAGCAGCTAGGTGGTGCAGTGAATAGAGCACCAGCCCTGGAGTCAGGACAACCTGAGTTCAAAGCTGGCTTCAGACACTTAATAATTACCCAGCTGTGTGACCATGGGCAAGTCACTTAACCCCATTGCCTTGCAAAAACAACAAACAACAGAATTAATCCTGGACAGAGCTTTTAAAATAACACAATAGCTACTAATAACAATAACCAATTAGTGCTTCCTAGGAAAATTAAGTAAGCATGGTCACTTTCAGAAAGGTTTGGTTAGTCTGGCAGAGCTCAGAAACTGACATAATTGTGGCACATACCTACTGTAAAATAGGAAGTTAAAAACTATTAAATATGGTATTTGTAAAATGCATTATCCCACATAACAGACTAAAACAAAATTTAGATTATGTAGCCTCTGAAATTTAAGACAAATGCACATCATTGAATTAAATGTTAAATCTTGTTCCCTCAATCGGTTAAATTTAGTAGGATTCTGATATAATACATACTGCATTATAGGTTAGTCCAACCCAAAATAGTTCATTATCTTCTCTTGTATTTTAATCATGAGAATGCTTCCTGTTACAACAAATATTTTTTCTGTTTGCTTAAACTTTATATCTTTAATTAAAAATTTAAAACAGTATGTTGATGGCATATAATCACTGTAATAACTATAACTAAAATTTAGATTAGTCTTCCTTAATTAGGTGGAGACTGAGAACTAGACTTGAAATAATAAGCCTGATATCATGGGGACAGTTTAAAAAAAAAAACAAAGATAGCTGGCAATCTACTTTAAAAGAATTTTCTTTTCATTATTTTGCAAAATATAAATGGAAATTTAAGTGAGTTTAACTTACCTCGACAGTATTCCATTAGGATGAGTACTTCCCATACATTATCACTAAATGAATTAATAGCACAGTCCAAGTAACTCACAATATTCTTATGACCAGAGAGCTCTTTCTGTAAAATAGATTAAAAGAATTAATAATTAAATAATTGAAAACCACATTTAAAAAACTTTATACTCTGTAATAGTTACAAATTAACCTATATTTAGGGAATAAAAATAGTAAATATAAATATATGGACTGACATCTGATTTTTATTATAAATTAAATGAATCTTAGTATAAAATGCCATTACATATGGTATATCTAGAATTTTAAGTTTATTTTCTAGAATTCAATGATCAGAGAAATACTTGAAATTTGTGGTTTTTAGAAGTCAAGCAAAATATGAAGGGCTTTTTGAAATTTATAAAAGTAATTTCAATACAGCATGTGACTGGAACACTAAGTATAATGCTTCCTACGCTCTTGGACTCAGTGACAGAGGTTCTCACTCCAGTGGGTAATTTGTCCTTTGCTACCTCTCCTGCATCTCCTACCAGAATCTTTTCCCAGCTACCCCTAATGACTATCCTTGGATCATTCTAATTTATCTAATTGTCTCCCCTATTAGAATTACATTCCTTCAGAGCAGGGAGTGCTTACATAGTCCCTGCAGACAGTAAGCCCTCAAGAAGCAAGGACTGATCAAGGCCTTCCATCTCTCTGCACACTTTCATTATCTATATTGAAAGAGACTGTTCTAAGATCAAAAGAAATAACAGTCATCTAAATGATTCTGAATACTAAAAAATATGAGCCAAGTATTTTAATTACTTAAAGAAAAATTCTTCTTCACCCCTTATTTTCATTCATCCTTCACATTAGAGAGGAGTAAATATGAATATGCTTACATTATCTACCTAGTCAAATCACACAGTCCTTCCAAGTGTCTGGAATTTTACCAGTACTTAAAGTGATAAATAAAACCTCCACCAACACAAGCTCATGATTCCTCTACAACTTGCAAAACTACTTTAGAGTTGGTACAGCTTCAATAAACAATTCATCACTCTGCAGAAAACTAGTCTCTCCACACTTAGCTAAGCTGGTCTAAAGACAACAAAAGTTCCTAGGAATGTACCTCAAGATAGACAGTTTGACAGATTTTGTACTCGAGACATGTAAAGCCTACAAGAATGCCCAAGTCACCACCATTTCTCAGCTCAAAAGTAAAAACATTCCATCACTCCAACATAACCTCCATTTCTATAAATATACCTTTCACCACATAGAAAACCAAACCTTTCAACATATTAACACAAAAAATGAACCGGTAGTTCTAGACTTGTGGGCTATTCTACACCCCCAAGTCCCATGCACCCAAGTCAATGAGGTGGGAAGATTCTTTTCTATATATATGTATGTAGTAAGAAACCTCCAAATACATATATGTGTGTGTGTATACACACATATACATGTGACCAACAATTATATAGCATTCATACCCTTTGGTCCATCCACTGACACTGTTGCAGTAATCATGTAATCTCATCCTGAAACAATGCATACAAGCATTCCCAATTTTCTCTAAGGAGAAATAACTCCTTCACAAATGCTCCCATTTTCTCAATTAATGCATAACCTGTCCTTAATTCCTAATACAGCACAAAAAAATGTTGAGAATATATTGGAAAGATACTGTGATGAAGGCAGATTAGCGACAGCAACCCAGCTGAACTCTCTCAATACTCCCCTTTCAAAGAACTTTAAAATAATTCCTATTAAAAGGTAGAAATAATGAAAGCTTAAGTTGAGACCTTTTTTTTCATCCTAAGAAAAGTTAGGAGATCTGGAAATTGTCAGCATCAGCAGCTTCAGGAGCTCTCTATCAAGGGATGATAAGGGAGTCAAACAACTAGTCAGAAAGAGATTACAAGGGAGTCCTCTGCAGGCACTGGGTCCAAGTTGAGCAGAGTTCAACTTTTAACTTCAAGTGTAAAATCAATAAATAAGTAAGGAAAATGAGCAAACAACAAAAACAACGAAAAACTTGACCATAAAAAGCTGGTGGCGTTTCAGGGAAAATCAAGACATAAACTCAGAAGAAGACAACAATGTGAAATCACTTACAAAGCCTCAAAGAAAAATGCTATTTGAACCCAAGACTAGTAAGGATTTCTGGAAGAGTAAAGAAAGAGATAAGAGTAATGAAGGAAAATTTGGGGAAAGGTGTGTGACACAAGAAAATAATGGAATTTACAGCTTGGTAAAAGAAGCACAAAAAAATGTTGAAATAACACTTTAAAAAACAGAACAGGTCAAATGGAAAAGGAAGTACAAAATTTCATTAAAGGAAATAAGTTCTAAAAAATTAGAAATGGACAAGTGGAAGCTAATGCCTTCATGAAATATCAAGAAACAATAAAATAAAGTCAAAAGAATGAAAAGAAGAAAATATAAAATATCTCATAGGAAAAATTACTGAAAATAGATCAAGGTGAGATAATTTAAGAATTATTGGACTATGTGAAAGCTATAAACAAAGGGTGTAGACATCATCTTGAAAGAAATTATCAAGAAAACTAGCAGTAATACCTTAGATCCAGAGGGTAAAATAGAAACTGAAAACAAAATTTCATACACTGTACCAAGATAAGGTTACATGATTTAGACATGTCATACCCTAAGTCAGAAGAGCAAGGAATAGTTTACCTGTCAGAACTATGGGGAGAAGAATTTATGACCAAACATAAAACAGAACATTACAAAAAGCAAAATAAATGATTTTGATAACAATAAATTTGATTAAATTAAAAATTTAGGTGGGTCAATTATACTGAATAATCTTCAAAAAATGGAAGATTGAGGAAGAGATATGTATTGGGAAAAGGAAGAGGTAGAAAAGGGAAATTTTTCTCACAAAGTCCACAAGAAAGGCCTTTTCAAGGGGAAAATTGGAGCAGCAGTCAATGCTTGAACCTTGCTCTTATCAGAGGTTGATTCAAAGAGAGAAAACTATAAAGACTATAGTTTCATAGAAATCTTAACTTACCCAATAGCGAAACAGGAAAGGAAAGAATAAAAGGAGGTGATAAAAGGGAGGACAAATTAAGGAGGCAGTGATTAGAAACAAAATAAGACTTTTGAAACAGGATAAAAAGAGAAGAAATAGAAGAAAATAGGAGGGAAGGAAATACACAGTAATAACTGTGAATGTGAATGGAATGAGACTGCTCATAAAACAGAAACAGACAGCAGAATGGATTAGAAATCTGAATCCAACAATATGTTATTTAAAAGAGACTCACTTGAAACAGAAAAACAAACACAGAGTTAAAAGGGCTGGAGCAGAATCTATTATGTTTCAGCTAAACTTTTTTAAAAAAGGCAGGAGTAACAATCATGATCTCAGGCAAAGCAAAGGCAAAAATAGACAAAATTAAAAGAGATAATCAGAGAAATTGCAATTTGCTAAAAAAGGTACCATAGTCAAAGACAATGAAGTAACATTTTCAGCCAAGTTTCTCTGATAAAGGCCTCATATTTCAAATAAATACTGATTATAGAACTGAGTCAAATTTATAAAAAGGGCTATTCTCTCCAGCCAAAGGAAATAAACAGGCAGTTTCAGAAGAAGAAATCGAAGTTATCACTGAGTAGAGAAATGGAAACAACTGAGATACTAACTCACCTACCCAAAATGACAAATATTGGAAGGGATGAGGGAAAAATTGAAACACTAATGAACTGCTAGTGGAATGGAGAACTGTCCAACCATTCCAAAGTATTATTAGAACTGTGCATAGCCCCTCTGACCAGTATTACCACTATTAGCATTGTATTCCAAAGAGATCAAAGAAAAAGGGAAAGGATTTAAATGTACAAAAATATTTATGGCAGTTTTCAGTGATGACAAAGAATTGGAAACTGAGAAGTTCATCAAATGGAGAATGGGGCTGAACAAGCTGTGCAAATGACTGTGTATTATTGAATACTGGAGTATTACTGAACTATAAGAAATTACAAGGTGGGGGTTAAGTTTCAGAAAAAAAAATGGCAAGACCTAAATGAACTGAGGCAAACTGAAATGAGAAAAACCAGGAGATTATGATACATAATAATAGCAATGTTGTAATGCTGCTCAACTGTCAGATTTGGCTACTCTGATCAATTCAATGACCTAAGGATTTATGATGAAAAGGACTTAAAGGATGGAAAAAATACTACCCACCACCAGAGAGAAAACCAATGAACTCTGAGTACAAACTAAAATACAATTTTCTCTCTTTATTTTTTTAATTTTTAAAATGACTAATATGGAAATGTTCTACATATTTTACATAGATAATCAATATCATATTGCTTACCTTCTCAGTAAGTGGGGAATGAATAAGAGGGAGAGAATTTAGAACTCAAAATTTTAAAAAGAATACCAAAAATAAATTAAATCAATGAATGAAATCAGAAGTAAACTGGGGGAAAATAAAAATGGAAGTATTGTTTTAAAACAAATTAAAAAGAATACATTTTTGGCTTTGATCTTCCTACAGGACATATTTAGTAATTGGGATACCTGGTCCAGAAGGTATAAGCATGTCATTCTCTTTCCAACAGAATTCCAAATGAGACCCCCAGGGATGGTTGAATAATTCCACAACCTCACCAACAATACATATCCACATGTGCCTTTTCATAGCCCCACTAGGACTAATATTCACTCAATGTTACCCATTTGTTAAAGGAGAAGGAAATTTCAGATAATTACTATCATTAGTGATTTAGAACAAATGATTATTATTATACATAGAACTAGGGACTAGAAGTTCACCCCTGCCAACCCCACCCCAGGAAAATCCCCCTGCAAAGATAGGTAGGCACCTTCTCTGAAACTTCAGCAGTCTTAAAGAATTTCCTAAGGCAGGTCTTCCTGGTTTCAAGGCCAGCAGTTCCTACTGCCTTCACTGTCTGTCATTTGTTAATACTTTAGCATAATTCAATTTTCAAAATGTTTAACAGAAACCAGTAAGAGAGGCAATTAAATTTGAGCTCAAACTTTTTCCCCCAGAGGAAAAGAAAAAAACATGACTATGCCTTCTAAAAGATCTTGCCCATTACTAATTCAAAATGTAAAAACGAATGTATACTGTACAACTCTTAAAACTGTTCAAAATTTTAAAAATGTTCAATATAATGATTTCTTTATAGTTTTCTCTCATGTGAAAAATGGTAAACTCAGGGACACTAAATCAACCTATCTTAAAATATAGAAGCTATCACATTTTTAGATCACTAAAATCATGGGACAGTGTAGATTCTATGTGTTAATAGGCTATTATCATCTGAAACTACTTCCTAAGTAATACATAAGCATAGAACACACATTAAAAAAATACAATTAAAAGAAAAATAGGGTTGATGTAAGTCTTAAAGATTAGAACCAACTGATAAATCATATAAATATAAAGATGGGAACAGGTCATTCTCAAAGACAGAAACCTCAGCTATCTAAAGCCTCTGAAGTGGCGAGCTGGAGAACTAGCTGCTGTGTACTTGGCCTCAGAAACTATGTTACCTAACTTCTGTTTGCCTAGTTGCCTCGATTATAAAATGAGAATTATTATAACAACCACCTAGGAGTGTTATGAGAATGAAATGAGGTGATTTTTGTAAAGCTCTTATATCAGACACATAGTAGGTCCCCCTTCTTGGACTCTCCCAAATAAAAAGAAATGCTCCAATAATTACAGAAATTCAAAGTAAAGACGTTTTTAAGTTTTATTTCATACCCATCATAATGGCAAAGTTAACAAAAAAAGAAAAGAACAGATTCTCCAGGGCTGTGGTAAAATAGACACAGTGAGTGTTGATAAGTTGTGCATGGAACCAAATATCCTGGAATCAATTTGGAATTTATACAAAAAAGTTACTAAATAATGTATACATTTTAACCCCACTCCCCATATCACAAAAAGGTGAAAGATAAAGGAAAAGACCTTCTGTGTACAAAAAATGTCTAAGTTCTTTTTTTGTAGCAGAATAAAACTGGAAACTAAGGGGGTCCATCAGCTGGGGAAGGTCTAGACCCAGTGGTATATGAAGTAATAGAATAATACCATGCTTTTAAAAAAAAACACAAAAAGGATGATTTTAAAAGAAACATTTTCGATTTATATGAAGAGATAGAGTGAAATGAGTAGAATCAGAAGAACAATTTGCAAGAATAATCTTTATAAAAATGACAGCATTCCTGAAGTTTTGTATAAACTGATAAAGAATGAACTGAGCAGAACCAGGAGAACAATTTATATAGTAAATACACTATTAAAATAAACCTAATTTTGAAAGATAGAAAAACTCTGATCAATACAAGGACCAAATATGAGTCCCAGGGATCAATAATGAAGAATGAGATATGCAAGGCCAATGAGAGAATCTGTTTGGCTTGACTAAATATCTGTAACAGAATTTGTTCTTTTCCTCCCATGGGGTGGGGGAGAGAAAAGAAGAGAAGACTATTACTTTAATTCTAAAAAACAAAATTAGAAATTGCTTTATATTTTTGTAATTTCTTTATCTTTATTTTATTTTTCCCCTGGTTATAGAAAAAGCAAGTTTCAACATTTACTTCCAATACCCTAAGTTTCAAATTCTGTCCCTTTCTCCCACCCCAATCCCCCTCACTGAGAAATCAAGTTACTTGATACAGGTTAAAAATATGTAGTCATGAAAAACATTGCCATAATAGTCATGTGGTAAAAATAAATATAACCCCCTCAAAAAAAAGAGAAACATCAAGAAAACCAAAGTGAAAAGGAAAAAATGTTTCAATCCCTATTCAGATACCATGAGTTCCGTCTTTGGGATGGATATTATTATCATAAGTCCCTCAAGTTCTCATGGGTCATTGCATTGCTGAGAAAAGGTAGATCACTCACAGCTGATCATCCTGCAACATTGCTGTTATTTTGTTTACGGTACCTTTCCCATTGCATCTGCTCAAGTAAGTCTTTTACTGAGAGCATCTCGTTTATCACTTTCCATAATAGAACAGCATTTCATCTCAATCACTCCCCAATCACTGTTCACTCATTCCCCAATCACTGGGCATTCCCTCAATCTCCAGCTCCCCATTATAAATATCACTTTACATATATGTTCTTTTCTTCCTTTATTTCCTCTCTTCTAGAATACAGACCTAGCAGTGGCACTGCTAGGACAAAGGGTGGGCATGGTTTTAAAGCACTTTGGACATAGCTCCAAATTGCTCTACAAGACTGTTGAACCATTTCACAACTCCTCTAACACTCATCACTTTCTCCTTCTGTTCTATTAGCCAACCCAATAGGTATAAGGGAGTATACTCAAAATTGTTCCAATCTGCATTTTCCCTAACAAAAATGAGTCAGGATATTTATTGATTCAGATTGCATTGATAACCTTATCTGAAAACTGTTCACATCTCTTGATCATTTATCATATGGAAAATGGCTCTTATTTTTTTTAATTTGAATCAGTTCTCTATGTTTGAGAAATGAGGTCTTTATCAGAGCAACTTGTTGCAATATTTTTTCCAGTTACTAATGCTCATGCTAATACTTCTAGCTAACTAATGCTAATTTCCAGTTACTAATGTATTTCCCTCACTTCTATTCTCCCCACCCCCCCATGTATTCTATTCTCTCTCTTCCCCACCCCAGCTCCACCCTCTTTCTCCCATCCCTTTCCTTTCTTATTTTTCTCTAGGGTAAGAGATTTGTGTACCCAATTGAATGAGTATTCCCTGTTATTCCCTCTCTGAGCCAATTCATAAGAGATTAAAATTCACTCACTGCCCCACACCTTCCACTTCCATCACTATATTGCAAAAGATTTTTATTGCCTCTTTCATATAATCTAACTTATCCCATTTTACCTCTCCTTTCCCTTCTCTCTCAGTACATTTCTTTCTCTTCCATTAACTCCATCTTTTTAATATATTACATCTTCAAATTCAACTCCCAATTGTGCCATATATGTGTATGTATATATATATATTACTTCTAACTGCTAATAAAAGAGGAAGTTCATGAGTTATCAGTATCATCTTCCCAATATAAACAATTCAACATCATTAAGTCCCTTATTATTTGCCTCTCCTATTTATCTTTTTATGCTTCACTTGAGTCTTTTATTTGAAGATCAAATGTTCTGTTCAGTTCTAGTCATTTTATCAGCAAAGCTTGAAAGTCCCCTATTTCATTGAATATCCATCTTTTTCCCTGAAAGAATCTGTTCAGTTTTGCAGGGTGGTCGATTCCTAGTTATAATCCAAGCTCTTTTGCCTTCCATAATATTATATTCTAAGCCCTACGCTCCCTCAATGTAGAAGCTGCTAAATCTTGTTTTTATCCTGACTTGGCTCCATGATATTTGAACTGTTTGCTTCTAGCTGCTTACAATATTTTCTCCTTGACTTGGGAATTCTGAAATTTGGCTATAATATTCCTGATAGTTTTAAATTAGCAATCTCTTTCAGGAGGTAATTGGTAAGATTCTTTCAATTTCTATTTTGCCCTCTGCTTCTAGAATATCTGGGCAGTTTTTTCTTTACTATTTCCATGAAAAATGAAGTCTAAGTTCTTTTGCTGGTCATGACTTTCAGGCTGTCCAATTATTTTTAAATTATCTTTCCTGAATCTGTTTTTCAGGTCAGTTTTTCTAATGAGATTTCACATTTTCTTCTAGTTTTTCATTCTTTTGGCTTTGTTTTATTGTTTCTTGATTTCTCACAAACTCATTGGCTTTCCTTTGCTCGAGTCTATATTTTAAGTAATTATTTTCTTCATTGAGCTTTCCATTTCCTTTTCCATTTGGCCAATTCTGGTTTTTAAGGCATTCTTCTCATTGGCATTTTGGATTGCTTTTGCCATTCAATCCAAACTGGTTCTTAAGATATTTTCTTCAGTATTTTTTGTATTTCCTTCACCAAGCTAATGACTTGGTTTTCATGATTTTCCTATATCACTCTCATTTTTCTTCCCAATTTTTCCTAGTGGAGGCTGTGGATACAGAAGCTTTGGCTTTGTTATCTTCTTTGAGTGTGTATTTTGATCTTCCTCATGACCATAATATCTGTCTATGGTCAGATTATTTTTCTTCTGTTGTTTGCTCATTTCCCCAGCCCATAACCTGATTTTATCTCTTTGTTAAATTGGGGCTCTGCTTCCAGAGCAAAGGATGCACTGACCCAAGTTTTTGAGGGTTTTTGCAGCTGTTTTCAGACATAGCCCCAGGGACCAGCAAGTTTTCAATTCTTCAATTATTCTTGTAAATATGAGAGTCTATGACTGCTCTCCTAACCCGCTGCTCTGGTCTGTGGATAACCACAAGCACTCACCTCTGGTCCCTGCTCCAATAAGGCAGTAAATTCTTATATACTTCTACTCCTTTTCCTGGAATTAGGGCCCCAAGACTATGACATGGATAGAATATGGGCAAAGCCATAGAGTCCTGGTTTTGTCACAGCAACAAGACCCCTGTATATGTTATTACCTCTCTGAGTCAATTCAGATGAAAGTAAGGCTCATTCATTCACTCCTCCCTTCGCGCCTGGGGACTGAATGCTTTGGAAGCAGCTTCCAGGTGGTTCCCATGACCTACTTCTAGTCTGCTGGGGCCAGGTCTGTGCTACTCTCCCTGTGAGCAGTTTTCCTGATGATCTTCTATGTTGTCCTTGGCAATCCCTGTGCTGAGAGATCTGAAAACCACCACCACTGCCACTGACCCATGGGCCTGGAGGTCTGTTCCTAGATGACTAGGGCTGGTTCACTTCAGTGTGGATCGTGCTACATTGCTGGTCCTTTCTAACCTCCATTGCAATAGATCCTTCCTACAGATTATCCATGTTATCCTGGACTGAAAAAATGTTTCATTCAATCTTTTTGTAGGTTCTGTCTCTCTAGATTTTGGTTAGCACCATTATTTAAAGTGGTTTAGAGGATTAGTATTTGGAGTGATTTGGGGGAGAGCTCCGGCAAGTCCCTGTCTCACTCTACCATCTGGACTTCACTTTGGCTTTACATTTTTTAATTTGAGAGTTCTTTTAAAAAAAAAACTAAGTTAAAATTTACTTTTAAATATCCAAATGAGAACTATTTTTCTATGAAAAGTCTATGAAATCTGTATGATGTGTCAATTTATTATCTGCTGTCAAACCAAAGTAGCCAGTAGTTTACTTCTTAAACTACATAAAATATAATTATTAATTTTCAAGTTTGGTTGTTCAGTCATTTCAGTCATATGACCCCATCTGGGATTTTCTTAGCAAAGATACTGGGATGGTTTGCCATCTCCTTCTCCAGCTCATTTTACAGATGCAGAAAGGAAGCAAACAGGGTGAAGTGACTTGCTGAAGGTCATACAGCTAATAAATATCTAAATCTAAATTCGAACTCAAGTCTTCCTGACTTCAAGGACTGACACTCTATTCTCTGTACCACCCAGCTATCCCTAATTCCCTGACACTCTATTCTCTGTACCACCCAGCTATCCCTAATTCCCTGACACTCTATTCTCTGTACCACCCAGCTATCCCTAATTCCCTGACACTCTATTCTCTGTACCACCCAGCTATCCCTAATTCCCAAGTTTACCATTAAATAAATCATTTAACACTAAATTTTATCTTATAATGAACACAACCTATAATAAATACGTATACCTATGCACTCATATATACACAGAATTCTGAATATCTAAATATTTTATAATACTGAACACTTAGATTTTTAGAATGTTTCTGATTTTTGTCGGATTAATTTCAAGGTTGAGTAAGTAGTTTTCCTTGGCCTGGTATATTAACTAACTCACTTTGAATTTAATAAGATAGGCAATAAATAGGAAATAGTTACAATATACCTAAATAAACTCCTCAAAGTTCCTTTCCAATCAATACTCTGAATGTTAAAAAAATTCACATCAGTTTTCAAAACCAGACAGAAATCCATTTTAAATGACTAATTAATTTCTGGTTCTAAGTAACTGGCCCTGCTAACCTCACCTAGAATCAATCTATATTGATTTCTGAGGAAAATGAATTTAGAGACATAACTCAAAAATTTCACCAGTGACACATTAAAAACAAATGAGGAACCAAATAAAACTGTAAGCAGTTTTATACAAATTAAACTGCTAAGAAATACAAACACGACAACAAATAGCAGTCAACCTTGGGCTGCTCTCCTTGGACAGTGCCAAGGCTGGACAGAAGGAACAGTTCCCCTCCTCCCCTTGAAGCCTCTCCTGAACCAGAATGTTGTCCTTTACCATGAAAAAAAGCTGAAGTCAGTTTATGGAATCAGGCATAGGAGAGGTAACAGCTTTTGAGATATAGTAAAGTAGTGCGGTTTTCAGAACTGACTCTTACTTTGCTGAGCGGCTGTTACTGTCACAGCTAAGGGTGTTTTGGGGAAAGGATAAGACTTGGGATTTCATCAGTGATAGGGTCCCCTGGGTCAGAAGCAGAGTGTGAACTGCCCTTCCTCTAGATCTCTTTGACACCCAGCACCAGTCTTGTGAGTGGCGCTTGACAGTGTGTCACCAGTACCTCCTCCGTATCCCTATCAGAATCCATCTAACCCCCTTCTGCTGTGTGAAGGCTAAGCCTAGACCACTGATCCCTTCCCTTACCTCTTGCAGTAGAGACTAAGGCTGGGATAAGAACTCCATAGGGAGAGAAGAGAGCAAAGGCTGAGACTTTCAACCCCCAGAGTCAGAGAAAAGGCTTACCCCCAGGGCATAAGTCGCTGCCAGGCTGGGCCTAGGATTTTCCTGAGCTGTACCTTCTTGAAAGAGGGCAGAGGGCCCAAGCTCAGAATCTCAGTGACAAGCAAGGAAGTCCTCTCTCTCCATATCCCTTGGACCCTTGAGTCCCTCCTCACTGCTGAGGTCTGGGACTCAGCTCCAAGCTCTGCCCTATCACCATGAGGTTGGGGCTTATCCCTTTACCAAAGCATCTGTCTAGTAAGCCTAATTATAAGCATGTCATCTGCTCCCTTAAATGGAAGCACCCCCGAGGGCAGCTCCTGTCTTTGTCATCCCCTAGTTGGCAACACAGTGCTGAACAACAGTTGATGTAAGTAAATACACAAATGTTCCCAAAGTAGATGATTCTCTACTCACCATAATTGTTATTTCTCTCTTACAGATGTTCAGGTCAGGCATGTTATTAACATACATTCGTTTTAATGCACATCGTATCCCACCATGTGTCCGTACCAGAAACACAGTGGAGAATCCACCTAGGGGAAGGAGGGGGCAAAGTTAATTCAAAAGAAATAAGTGGACATATAAACTAAAGATTATTTTTGAAAATCTCATGTGATTTAAAAAAATAATTACTATCAGTAGGAGAGAGGGGATATATCTTTTCTTGGCTTATAATCAAGAAATTCCAATCTTACCTATCTTTTTTTTTTTAGGTTTTTTGCAAGGCAAATGGGGTTAAGTGGCTTGCCCAAGGCCAAACAGCTAGATAATTATTAAGTGTCTGAGACCGGATTTGAACTCAGGTACTCCTGACTCCAGGGCTGGTGCTTTATCCACTGCGCGCCACCTAGCCGGCCCAAGAAATTCCAATCTTAACCATGAAACACTAGAAGTCAGTTCATTTGCAATCTGTGATACAAATTTATTTACTTAAAATGATGATTCTCTATAGTCAAACGCTGCCTTCCCATTTAGGCACAATACCACAGTTTTAAAACAACAAACTTTTTGCAATTATTCACAAATTATGAGGGCAGATAATAGTTTTTCACCTTGATATCACTTTATATTTAATAGTTTTCCCTACAAAAATCCTTCTGAGATAAGAACTACTCAGTATTACTATCTAAATTTAATAGTTCAAAAAATACAGAGAGAGTACATGACTTGCCCAGTCACATATCTCATAGCCCAGAACTAGATCTTCTGACCTAAATCTATCAACAATGGTGGGGGGGGGGGGGGGGGAGAAGAGGTGTGCAAAAGAGAAAGGATTAATAGACAAATAAATACAAGTTATATATACAAAAGATACACTGATGTAATAAGAAAAAAGATAGTAATTGGGGGAAATCAAGAAAGAACCCTTGCAGGAGAGTACCTGTGGCTCCCTTAAAAGGAGTCAGGAGTTTCTGAAAGGAGAGATACAAATGGGGGCCACTTCAGTCATAGAGGACCAGGCAGGAAGTGGGGGTGGGGGGAAGAGAAGCAGGAAGAGGAGGAGGAAGAAGAGAAAGAGAAGGTAGAGGAGGAGGAGCAGCTCTTATTTGATGCTTCCTGGTCTACAAAGGTCTACACACATTATCTCACAACCTGAAAGGTATTTTTGACATGAGAAACCAAAGGGTTGACAGGTAACTTGACCAGATTTGATTTCAGTTGTTCCTAATGGCAAATGTCAAGTCTATCCCATTATCCAAGAGGCCTCCCAATGAAAGGAAGAGAGGGAGCCTGGATACCTCCGTACTTTAAATGACAAATAAAGGATTGTGTACCCTAAAGCCTATGGGAAGCTATTAAAGTTTCTTTAATATAAAAATAGTAGGATGAGATCTATGCTTTAATGTGAACAATCTGGCAGGTATATGAAAGATGAGTTGGATGTAGAGATACCAGGAAATTAAAGGATGAAGAGCTGTGGCATGGGCAGAGAAAAAGGACAAATATTTTAGAAATGCTTAAGTTAGCCAGGTAGAGAAGCAGATAGAGCATTGAACTTGGGAGTCAGAAAACTAGCCTGAAACACTTCCTAGCTGTGTGACTCTGGACAAATGGCTTTGACCTCAGTCGCCTCAGTTTCTGTTTTTTTTTTTTAAAAAAGGATACTAATAGTACTTTCCTCATCTCCTAGAAGATGGCTGGAGAGCCTTAATTCAGTCCCTGGCACTAGATATTTGTTTCCTTCCTGAGGAAGGGTAATCAGGAAGACTTGGTTAAATGATTGAATACAGAGTGTGAGGAAGAGTGAAGAAGGATAATCAATCAATAAACATTTACTATGTGCTAAAAAGTTGGGGATACAAAGAGAGGTAAAAGACAGTTCCTGACCTACTAGAGTAATGTCAGTGTCAGAGAAGAGAAAAGGGGATATTCAAGAGATGTAGCAAAGGTAAAAATTAAGGTCCTGACAACAGCTTGGATATGAGATAAGAGAGTGAGGAATCCAGGATGATTCCTAGGTTCCAAGTCAGAGAAACTGGGAAGGCAGTGCTGCCCTACACAGTAATAAGGAAAGGGGGGATTTAACGGGAAAAGATAACAAGCTCAATTTTGGTCATACTGAGTTTGAAGAATCTATAAGACATCTAGTTCAAGATGCTGAAAGGTTAATGGAGAAGAAAAGAGACTGGAGGTCAGCAGACAGATTGGGGCAGGAAAGATAGACTTGAGAATCAGTCTTGAAATGGTCATTAAAGCCATGGGAGATGATAAGATAAACAAATGAAGTAGCATAGAGGGAGAAGAGAAAAGGGCCCAGGACAGAACCCTGAAGAACACAAGATTGGAGGGAATGATCTGGAAGTGGATCCAGCAAAGCTGTTAGAGAGGTAAGAAGAAAACCAGTAAAGAGAAGAAAGTATTAAAGAGAGTGATCAACATTGTCAGAAGCTTCATAGAGATCAAGGAAAATAAGGATTTCAAAAAGGCCATTGTATTTGGCTAGTAGATCACCAGGGGTTGAAAGTAATCTATTTTGGAAGGAAAAGGTCAGAAGGTAAATGGTAAAGGATTAATAAGAGAATAAGAAGAGAGAACATATAGCTACCTATGATAGAAATCCATTTTGCATAATTTATTTAAAAAGAGATTTCAAACCTGAGTGATGGAAGGATAGCAATGACCTTCAACAAAAATCATGAAGTCAGGAGGACTTCAGTTTAGGAGGGAAAATTAAGTTTGGTTTGGGATGTGATATGTTTCAGATGCCTCCTGGCTTCCCATTGAGTTTCAGCTAAAATCCCACCTTCTACAGTAAACCTTTTCCAACTTCCTCTGAGATGAGGAGAAAGAGCAATTCATGAATGCACAATAATGCAGACTAGTGTAGCCAAATTGAAGGTGGAGAATAAAGAGTAAGAAGATTGGAAAGATAGGTGAAGACTAAATTATGAAAGGTTTTGAATGCTAAACTGAGCATTTTGAATTTGCTCCTGAAGCAAGAAAAAGCCACCTGAATTATTGAGAAGAAGGATAAGATGGTCATACCCAAGTTTTAAGAAAATCATGTTGGCAACTGAAAATGCAGGAAGCATTTGAGTAGAGACTTGAGGCAGGCTACCATAATAGTTCAAGTGTGAAGTAATGAAGGCCTGCATCAAAATGATGGAAATATCAGGAGAGAATGGGATGCATTCAGGAGATATTGCAAAGATGAATGACAGGTTTTGGCAACAACTTGAATATGGGGGGGGGGGGGTAAGAAGATAACAAGAAATAGAGGATGATCCAGAAGGACTGGGAGGATGGATGTTACCCCACAAAGCAATAAGGGGGAAAAGGATTTGTCCAGAAAGATAAGATTAAGCTTTGGATATATTGAATTTAAGATGTCTATTAGAATGAAAGGCAGTTGGAGAAGAGACTGGAAGTCAACAGAGAAATAACTTTAAAACTTACAGCTTTCTTCTTGATGATAAAGGTATATTATCATGGGGCAGCTAGGTGGTACAGTGGATAGACCACTGGCCCTGGAGTCAGGAGGACCTGAGTTCAAATCTGACCTCAGACACTTAATTACCTAGCTGTGTGTGACCTTGTGTGACCACTTCACCCATTGTCTTGTCAAAAAAAAAAAAGTATATTATCACACCATACTTCTTGGGAGTTCAGTTTTTGACTTTTAAAGGAGATGAAGATGAACAATAAGAAAAAAAGAGCTTCATGAGGTAACAGGAGCTGAAAGATAAAGGACAGTCTGCAAAGAAACAGAAGTGAGCTATGAAGGTAAGGCTGGGAGGAGCTCAATATGCACACTATCTCCATGGAAAGATGGTAGGAAAAATATGTAGTCAGACAAGTCCCTCAGGAGTCCAGAAGGTTGCTCTGACCATTCAAGTCCCCTTTTTGTCATTGTCCCAAGAAGTTTCATGAAAAAGAAGAAAGGAAGACAGCGTCAAATCCTTTAGACAATTTTAAATCAGGTATTTTTAGAAACTCAACAAAACATTAACAACTTTAGCAAGGTAAAATTAGTTTCATTAAATAGTCTGACTATTCCATAAAGAGTAAATATTGTTAAAAGAATTGCTTTCCCACAAAGTGAAGAGTTTGAGCTTCACACAAGTGAAGAGTTGGATGAGAACTGGATAAGAACAGCTAATTTCAGTAGATATGTCTGTTATTTAGAAACTATTATATAACAAAATTTTATTATATATAATGGTTTTCACTAAAATTGAATTCTACTATATGATCTAAAAAGTTCTCAAAGTGCTAGTTGCTCTTTAAAATACAAAACTGAAAAACTTCAAAATACAAAGCAAAAAGAAAAGTTCCTCAAATATCTTCCTGTGGTTCCTCTCTGCTTGCAACAGGATATGAGAAGTAGTTAGCTAATGCCACCTGGGGTTCTAATTTTTGTAGACTGTTCTCATTTTTTTAAGACTTTAAACTTCTTGAGAGCAAGAAATGTCTTTTTCTTACTCAAGTCCCTAGCATTGTATTCTCCATCAGAAATCAGAAAGACCCAAGTTAAACTCCTGTCTCTGACACCCAGTACTTGTGTGCCCTAGAGTCCATTGTCTGACTTCTCTGCCCCTCAAGCAGTTGTCTTCTATCTTATACAGAAAGATTTGAGGGAGTTTTCACCGTGACGTACAGAGTTCTAGAGTTGTGAGGAACCTCAAAGATCATTAGGCCTTCATTTTACAAATGAGGAAACTGAGGCCTAGATAGTTTGACTTGTTCATACAGCTGAATCAGAATTTGAATTCCAATCTAGTGACTGACTCCACATGCAGTAGTCTTTCTACTGCATCACACTGCTGCAACAATAAGTTACCAAAGAATTTAATTTTTTAAAATGCTTTCCTATTTAGACTTCCATCAAAATTAATACACATAGGAATGATGAGCAACATTTGTACAAATAGTCCTGTCTCTTACTCAACATCATCTCATGAAGCCTCTCATCCCCCCAACCCATCTCCCTTCCCCATACTCACAGACTACAAAATCTGACCGTCATTTCCTACTCAAAAATTGTCAATGATTCCTTCTCTTCTCTACAGGACAAAATCCTCAGTCTATCACTGAAAACCTTCATAGGCTGGTTATTTCCTTCCATTACATAATGTTCTTCCATTCACACTCCGTTTCAATCCAAATGACCTACCAGCTATTTCCAATTCATACCATGAATCTCCTGCTCCCAAATCTGTCCTCCTGCTCCCCAACCCCTCTCTTACTCTCCAACCACCATGTCTTTACACCATTTTTTTTGTCACCTCAGTCTCTTCAAATCATAGCTTTTACCTAAAGTCTTTCCTGATCTTCACTCTCCCCACTCCCATTTACTAATGCCTCTTTTGCATTTATTTGGTCTCATGTGTGTACGTGCACACACACACACACATATATATATATATATATATACAGCTATGCATATAGTACCCCCCCCCAAATAGAGATTAATCTCTTTGAGGACAGAAACCAATTCATTTGAGATGTATATCCCCAGTCCCTCACAAGCCCTGACAAAGTTTCTTAATCAATGCTCTTTTGATTCTTTCAAAGCACAACACAGGTACCACTTCTTCTGTCCTTAATGACCCTTCACCCTGCCAACAAGACCCTCTTCTTGAAATTATAAAACTTTGAATGATCACTTTCTGGGCACCTATCTGTGAACACTTCTCCCAAGTTGCTTCCTTGAGAGCCAAGATTGTTTATTTTTCTATCTGAATTCCCAGAGCCTAGAATCATAGTGGTGATAAGCACATAAATAGGATTTGAGGGAGGGGTGGCTGTGCTAAGTCACCACAATCTTACTTTTTCCTCCAGAATCATCTAGATCCAGTGACCAGATTTGAATCAGGATGACTGGAGATGCCTGGGATGTGAGGCAATCAGGTTTAAGTGAGTTGCCCCAGGTCACACAGCTAGAAGTGTCTGAGGTCATATTTGAACTCAGGTCCTCCTGACTTTAGGGCCATATCTTTATCCACTGTGGCAATTAGATGCCCCTAGATCACAGTAAATATTTATTCAATGTCTGTTTAAATAAAATGGAATGTAAGACCAAGAACAGAAACATAATTTCCTTTAAGTTTTTCTATAATTTATCTCTGAAGTTCACAAACTCTACTTTCATATTAAAAGCAAATGACACATATCTTAGCTAACTCCCAAAATAACAGCTCTCAAAAGTACCTCTGAAGAAGATACACACACACACACACACACACACACACACACACACACAATTGAGTGCAAATGCAAAATGTGGTGCAGTTTGAGGTTTGGGAGTTTTCAGTGTACAGAATTCGTGTCTGCCTTTTATAACAATACTCCTCCCCCCACTTCAAATCACTTAACATGTCAAACTAAACTCATTTCTTCCAAATCAGCATATTTGCCCCCAAGGTCAGTAAGTGTCACCTTTATCCTTGTTTAAATCTCACAAGCTCATAACCTCAATTTATTCACTAAAGCTTTGGCTGCATGGCCAGAATTTGTCACGGCATTCTGGGTGGTTATCCATTTAGTCACCAATAGAATGATAATCTTCATTTCTTTATATTGGTCTGGAACGAAGGGATGAAATAGGAGGGAGAGGGGAGAACAGAGAACAAAGAATTCGTACCAGAACATTTCAATAAGGTAAATGAGTCCTTCCTTTTCAGTGGAAGTTTGCTTTACAGACCCCTGAAATATAAAAAGGTAAGCATATTCCTGAAGCTACAAGATTGATAGGCCTGAGTATTTTGGAACCTGCCTGTAGAGTAATAGGTCCTTGATTTAAACCTTCAAATATTTCAGAGAATTTCCAAAAAAATAAAACCAGAGGTTTATTATACAACATCTCAAAAAAACCCATTGAAAATGTCCCAAGAAACAATACCGAACTAAAAAGAAGCATTTAAAATAAAAATCTAAGACTTTCAAATACAGAGGCTGCTAGGTGGCACAGTAGATAGAGCACCAGCCCTGGAGTCAGGAACCTGGGTTCAAATCCGGTCTCTTAATAACACTTAATAACTACCTAGCTGTGTGGCCTTGGGCAAGCCACTTAACCCCACTGCCTTGCAAAAAAAAAAAAAACACCAAAAAAAAGGCAAATGCTCCCTTGTATACATTTGCATATGAGCTAAAAGCCTCTTTAAAACTGCACATTTAGGAGGAGGGGTAGGGAGAATATCAATATATCACGGCATAATAGAAAAAACACTACACTAGAAAATAAGACAAACCAATATCTAATCCTTGCTTTAAGACCTTGGTACCTTAGTTTCCTACTCTACAAAACCAGAATTGTGTCCCAGACTGGCTAACCCTTGACAGGTAAAAAATAAAACTCCACCCACACCAAGATCTTCCCTCTTCTGAACTAGCCTATTGACTGTCAGGGGCATTAGCACCCCACCCTCATCACCCAGGCTGCCAACTCAGGTGTCATCACTGGACCCTTAACTATCATTCCTCAGGAGTCCAATCAATAGCAAATCTAGTCATTTCTCACTTCATGATGACTCTAAGATATGATTCCTTCTCTCTATTCACAGTCATCTCCTAGTTCCTCATAAACTCTAAACTACACCATTACTACTGTAATGGGTACCCTTCTAAGTAAGGTCCCTATCTCAATCCTCTCTTCACTCCAAGTCACAGACTACAAAGTTTTAGAAGGTTTTTGGTTTGTCTTTAAATCTCTTCATGATCTAGTCATTCCCCTTCTCCACATTCTACAATCCTAAAGTCATTCCTCAATAGTCAAATGATATGAGCAATCATTTTCAGAAGAACTGCAAACTTAATAACCATGTCAAGAATGCTCCAAATCACCAGAGACAAATGCAAATCAAAACAACACTTGCACTTTATAACTAGAAAAGAAGCAAAGACAACAAAATGGAAATAGTTAATACTGGAAGAGAGCAGATATGCATGCTATTCCCTTGCTGTTAGAGCAGAGAATCATTATAACCATGTTGGAAAGCAAATGTGGAATTATGTAAATAAAGTGACCAAAATATTTTTATACCCCTTAAATCCAGATAAAAAAAATAGTCCCCAATAAAAATGAAAAGAAGAACTTATTCAAAAACTTGCTAGGTGTAGTAAACAAACACAAAAAGTAAAGCAACCCCAGCTCCCAGGAGTTACCCTTCTAATGAGGCTGTAGAAGCAGGTCAAATGGCAAGGTCCTGTGGCTCTGGGGAAGATGGTCGTGGCTCTTCTTTAATGTCATTTCCACTCATCAAATACTAGTGGTTTTGGTATTGAGCTCTGTAAGAGTACCAAAGACCATGGTGGTCAGAACTAGACTTTCTGGCTCTTCTGGAGCTGTGGCCAGGCTGCCTTCTCATAGGAGAGCTTCCTGGCAGGATGCCTGAGATAACTGAGTGGGATAACTCGCTATTCCAAAAAACTCTTGGGCTTAGGGTCCTGAGCAGATTTCATTGGAATCTGAGTAGAAGTAGTAGTCAAGGTGCCAATACCTGGTACATGCTGCCCTCCGTCTCTCCCAAAGGGGGTTTTTCTGCTTCAGCTAGGTTGTAGTGCCTGCCTTGTGAATTGGTGGTAGTCTGACCCCTTCTCCAAAGGAGCTGCTGTGGGGACTGGGCCACAAGCAGGACTAGTAGTCTAGGGGATGCTGCTTCAAAAAAAAAATACCAAACAATTTTTTAAAAAAAGAAAAATGCTGCAAATCACTAATAAAGAAATGTAAATTTTTTTAGGTTTTTTTTTTTTTTTGCAAGGCAAAATTACCCAGCTAGGTAATTATAAAGTGTCTGAGTCCAAATTTGAACTCAGGTCCTGCCAGTGCTCTATCTACTTCACCACCTAACTGCTCCAAGAAATTTAAATTAAAGCAACAGCAAGATTGTACCTCATATCCACCAAATTGGCAAAGTTGTCAAAAAATTGAAATTGAAAGTCTGTGGGAAAATCAACATAGTAAGGCACTGTGAAATGGTAGTTATCAGAAAGTTTTGGTAGTTATCACCATGACCAAAAAGTCACTGAACATTGTGTGTGTGTGTGTGTGTCTCCTTTAACTTTCATATGAGATCTTCAAGCAGAACCTCTCAAGTATGTCTTAGTGGGAATTTCTTTGAGTTTGGGTAGAATTAAATGGCTGCTAACAATTATCATCATCATTATTAATATTCTCTTCCAATTCTAAAATTCTGTGATTCCAAGTAAATGATGATAAGTAAGCATCCCTTCCAGCTGGATGATGCTTTGACAAATTATTTTGCTTTAAAATACTTCAATCTAGAAAAAAACACTAGAAATGTAAATTACAATTGAAATTTACTAGAAAGAGCTTTTTAAAAATATTATTTTAATTTAATAAAATTCCAAAACCATTTTTACAGATTGCACTTCACCATTCAACTTAAGTTAAATGTAATCAAATCTCAATCTAGGTATCAAAATATTAGCAACAAATGAAAGTTTGTTACAAAATAAACACTTTTCTTCTCAGCATTCTAATTAGGTTAAGATACCACCAGGGAGTTCTCAAAAATATCTGCCTACATATATGCAATTTAATGATTTTTTACTGAACTTAGACAATTGAATATATATGTAAATATAGATTTGTCCTTCATTTTCAAAGAAGACCATGACATCAGGGAGATGATGCCATGACAAGCACATGAGTTGGATTTGAGTGGGGGGAGCTGGGCCAAAGTCAACAGAGATATGACCTGGAGATAGCCTTGGATATGAAAAAATCAGGGTTAAGTGACTTGTCCAAGGTCACACAGCTAGTAAGAATCAAGTTTCTGAAACTGGATTCAAATGGTCCTCCTGACTCCCAGACCAGAGCTCTTCAATATACAACTTATTCAACAATTTCACTAAACCACTGATAAAGCACCTAACTTATACCAGGCAGTCTAGTGGGTGCTAGAAATACGGCAGGAAGACTATAGAATACAAAATGCAAAGGGAACAAAGATAGAATCCAGAAAAAAAATACAAGGAACCACAAAACTGAACAATGCAAGGTGAGAGGCAAGGAAAACAAGGGTTCCAAAAGACACAGTCAAGAGGAGAGTGCATTCCAGAGATGGAGATCAGCCTGCCCACATATCCAGCAGCACAAGAATGTTGGGAGGCATCAGTAATATGATTTGGATAAGGACAACTTAAACAAATTCACAGGCTAATAGACATAAGGAAGTTTAGAAAAAGAACTGGCAAGGAGGTGCAATGGACAGAGTAACTGGGCCTGCAATCAAGAAGACCCAATTTCAGATCCAGCCTCAAACATTTTCTAGCTTGTGTGACCTCAAGCAAGTCACTTTACCTCTTTTTGCCTCAGGATCTTCAACTGTAAAAAGGGGATAAAAGAGCGGCCACTACCTCTCAGAGTTGTGGTCAAAATTAAACAAGATCATATTTGGGAAGTGCTCAACACAATCTCTGCCCTGTTGCCTCCTCTTCATTCTCTTTCATCATGTCTAATTAGAAGCCAGATCATTGGTTCTCCCCTACTGTTCTTACATCTATTCCCTTCTCTTTACTCAAAAAGATACAAACCCTAGTTCAGGCTTTCATCACCTCTCTCCTGAATAATTGCAACAACCTTCTAATTATTACTCCTGTATCAAACCTCTCAATTTATCTCCCCCCCTATTCAATCCCCCTTTTAATTTTCCTAAAAAGCGGGTCTAACCATGTCATTCCTCTACTCAACTGCATTGGTTCCCTAATTACTTTAATGTTAAATATTGCTTCATACTTAGCTCATTCTTTTTAATTTTTCATTTTGGTGTAAGCTTTATAACAAACCTAACTATATATATTTGTGTGTATGTACATATAGGTATACACACACACATATAGGGATTTAGCATGCTTAATCCTAATAAGGATATGCAATGAAAAAAATTTCAAAAGCAGTGAGTCAGAATCAAAGAGGGTTTCAGGAAAGGAGACTTGGGAGCTTGTTGGAAGCTTGAGAAAAGAGATGGTGAGAAATACTACAATCAAAACTGAATAAACAAACTACTGTGCACTATTGTGGATCCAAATGAGGTCAGGTAAGAATTTAAATTGAACCCAATCAGTACAATTTCACTCTAGCTTCCTCTGACTCCCTTCAGTAGCTTTCAGAAGCTGTGGAAAAGGAACTAAATAGACAGGTGGTGTGGCTGTTAAGGTTAAGGATTAGACAGACATAAAGAACAGATGGACAAGGAGGCCAAAAGATTAAGAGAGAAGACAGTGCCCTGATAAAATGGTTATATATAGGATCCAGAATCTCAAGGGTCAAAAGAGAGGCCAGAAAAGGGATCAAAGACTGGGAGAGCAGGAAGCAATTAAAGGGAACTAGGAATATCCTGGGGAGGATAAAAGGCAGATTTAAGACAGGTGAGAGATTGTGATTCACAGTTCAGTCTCTTTTAAGCAGAAGAAAAGTAAAAGGTAAAGTAAAAGTGAAAATTGAAAATTGAGAGATGTTGCCACTTCCATTCTGGAAAAGTAATTCTTCCAGGTTCCAACTCTGATATCATTACAAAACAATTAGTAATTCAGCGATTAGAATAGGGGCGGCTAGGTGGCACAGTGGATAGAGCACTGGCCCTGGAGTTAGGAGGACCCAAGTTCAAATCTGGCCTCAGACACTTAATACTTACCTAGCTGTGTGGTTTTAGGCAAGCCACTTAACCACATTGCCTTGCAAAAAATCCTTAAAAAAAAAATAGCAAACTAGTGCGGCACATGCTTATGTTGTACAAATTTGAAAAACCTGCTCAGAAAAGTAACAATAGAAAGTCAGTCTATCTCTTACTTCAAGGCCTGATACAAAAGTCTTGGCTCCAAAAAAAAAAAAAGATACAGAATTGACAATATAATCATAATTAAAAAGTATATTTCACAGGATTTCAAATGTGTTTATCTTGATGTTACTGAGCACAAAAAGAACAAACATCTCTTCTAAATAAAAATTGGGGGAGCTGGTTGGTACAGTAGATGGAGTGGCACCCTGAAGTCAGGAGGACCTGAATTCAAGTCCAGCCTTAGACAACTGATAATTACTAGCTGTGTGTGACCTTGGGCAAATCACTTAATTCCATTGTGCAAGTATGCACAATCTAAAACAAAAAAAAAAAGCTAACTTCAGTTATGTTTTCACACTAATTGATGAAATAAATCTGAACTGAATTTAATAATATGCAACAAAATTCACCCAACAGCCTCTTTAGCCTTAACAGTTTAAAAAGTCTCACTATGATTTACTGTCTCAGGAAAATCTAGAAAATGCACCAAATTCAAGACTAAAAACTGTGCATCCCATTTCCAGTCCAAGTGAGCAAAGGGCAACACAGAGGTCTGTGAACAACACTGAAGACCTGGCAAGGGGCATGCAGGAATGGAAAATATTCCAGGGTTTCAGTTCACAGGAATCGAAAGACAAGGGACCCCAACTTGATTCAGGGACAGGTACCAAGTGACAGATTTGTTGTTCACCATTCATTTGTTCTGGATCATGGATCCAGGGCTGACTGAGCAGACTATGTAGGTTATTTACTAGGCTGTATAACCATCAAAGAGCAAGTTCAGAGAAACCAACAGTAAGGAGCTAAATAGCTTGGATCCAGACAGATGCATGTTCTCAGTTCCAGCCTCCAACTTAGTCTAAAAGCTTCAGTGGAAAACCAGGGCAAACCCAAAGTTTTGTCATTTTTGAACCTGAAGAGATTTTTGTAGCTGGTTTAGAATGCCCATGCCCAAGTTCAGAGGAGTCTACTGGAATTTCCAGCTTATGGGGTGTTCAAGGAAGACTAGTAGTTCTGAGATAAGGGAATTACAAAGCTTTTTACAGATTCTTTATCCACCTTTGTGATTCAACTGTGGTTCCAAAAAGCTGTACCATTTGCAGTGGACACACCCTGATAAACCATCTCTGCAAAGGAACTAAACCAGACTGAAGGTAACCAAGGGGCCTCAAATTTGTTGATGAGTTAGGAAAATGTCTATCCCCAAGCAAGTGAAGACTTCCCTAGGTAGAAGAGATGGATGAAAACAATTTATTCCAACAGCCACAAAGGCAGCTAAAGCAAGTACTGTGGCAAACTAAAAGTTTGGTCAGACTTCACAGACAATGCAGAGAGTGAGGCTGACAACTTTGTGCAGCTCTGCCTCACTTAAATCCAATTCACACACAAGTTAGGACATTCACCCCATGATGTTCCTGGTTCCTCTTCAAAATTGAGGGACAAACAACTGAAATTTCTATCACGAGACAGGGTAGGTTCACTGGAGTGTTCTGTAGATTCACCATCCAGAGCTCAGACTAGAAGAGAAAATAATCACTGGGCATTGGCTCAGACCACTGGGGGAATAATGAAAATTTCCACCTCCCCACCCTGACCCATCCTGAGGTTCTGGAATAACACAGATTTCAATCCCCAAAGAAAGCATGAAGAAAACAAAAGGAATCAAAGCTCAGAGCAGCCTTTCTTCCCAGAAGTGTAGAGACTGACCTTAACATAAAGTGTCAAGTCAGGAACAAACCTGTTAAGAGCTGCTGTACTTCTAACCAGGGCAAGATGGAAAGACCTCATCTCAAAATAAAGTCTAGAAGCAAGGAAAAAATTACCTTTTCATTAAGACAAAAAAGACAGAAGAGCATGAAATAGATAAAATAGGTGATTTTAGTTACATAAAGTTTTTGCACAAACAAGACAATGTAGTTGAAATTGAAAGGGAAAAAATCTTTGCCAAAGTTTCTCTGATAAAGTTCCCACATCTAAAATACATAAAGAATTGATTCAAAATTATAAGAATAGGGGCAGCTAGGTGGTGCAGTGGATAGAGCACTGGCCTTGGAGTCAGAAGGACCTGAGTTCAAATCCTGCCTCAGACACTTAATAATGCCTAGCTGTGTGACCTTGGGCAAGTCACTTAACCCCATTGCCTCACCAAAAAGAAAAAAGAAAAAGACAAAATTATAAGAATAAGAGCTATTAGTCAACTGATATGTGAACAAGGGTCAAGAACCTCTGTTCCTTTTTCAAAAGAAGAAATAAAAGCTATCAAGCATAAAAAAAATCCAAATGAACTCACACTCATTAGAGTAGCAAAATAGGAAAATGAATTGTTGGAGGGGCTATAGGAAAGCAACCACATTTCTGCACCACTGATGGAGCTCAATATGAAAGCAATTTACAACTCTGCTCCAAGTCACTAAACAGTTTTGACAAAGTGAGATTTCTACTAAGAAAATATTCTCAAAGAGATCAAAGAAAGGGAAAAATGAGGAGGAAAAAAAGACTTAAGTATAGAAAAAAAAATATTTACAGAAGTTACATTTAGAGTAGCAAAGAACTAGAAACTTAGGGAATATCCATTGGAACATATATGATGAAATGGTCGATTTCAGAGAAACCTAGAAAGACTTGGATGAATGATGCAGAATGAAATGAGCAGAAACAACAGAACAATTTGTACAATAAAAGCATCATTGTTTAAAAAAAAAAGAACTTTAATAAACTTGAGAATTGTGATCAATGACAAACTACAATATGAAGATGACTGATAATGAAACTCAAACAAGATACAAGATACAAAATAAAACATAACATTTTCAGACACAGTCAATCTAGGAATTTGCTTTTTATTTAACTATAAATATTTGGTTCAAGGGTTTATCTCTCTTCTCTTTTCCCCAACCCAACAACAGATTGGTGGAAAAGATAAAGAAAAAGGGAAAGGAAAGAAAACAAGGGTGATTGCACCATACTTTTTTTTTTATACAGCAAAGAAATTAGAAAGGAAGGCCATAAAAAAGCACAGAAGCTTGACAAGCTACCAGTTGAAATTATTATACCAAAAAAAGGAAAAGCAACACCCAGAAACAAAGGGGATAACTGCATAGTATTCAATAAACCCAAGGAAATCAATTACCAGTATTCATTAATTCTAAAAAAATTTGTGAGTAAATTAGAAAAAATTCTGGCAGAAACTAGCTTTAGACGAGCCTCTCACCATTATCCACTACTAGCTCCAAATGGATACAGGGTCTAAATATAATTAAAGGATCAAGGAAAATACTTGGGGAGGGATTTAGATAAACCTGAAAGGAGCTATATGAACTTATGCAAACTACAAACTATGTAAAGGGCAATCATTGTGAAATTGATAATGCAATGACCAATCATAATTCCAAAAGACTGATGAAAAATCATGCTTCCCACCACCTGGCAGAAAAGTCATGGACTAGTGGGCAGGTATTTTCAGATATAGTGTATGATTTTATTTCGTTTCACCATACTTAATCTGTGACAAGGGATGGTTTATTGGACTTGGAGGGCTGGAAAGGAAATGAGGGGGTTAATGATGACTACCAGAAAAAGAAAAGAAAAATATGAAAAATATCAATGCATAATTTAAAAAAAAATTCTATATAAACTCTTTGGAAAAATAGGGGAAGATGGAACTCTGCCTAATTCATTCTATGAAACCAATATGGTGCATCTGATACCTAAACCAGGAAGAGTTAAAACAGAGAAAGAAAATTATAGACCTAGATCCCTGAGGAATATAGATGCAAAAATATTAAGTAAAATATTAGCAAAATGATTACAACAAGTTATCACTGGGATAATACATTATGATCAAGTGAGATTTATCCCAGGAATGCAGGGTTGGTTCAATATTAGGAAAACTGTTAGTATAATCAATTATATCAACAACAAACCTATCAGAAATTATATGATCATATCAAAAGATGCTGAAAAAGCTTTTGATAAAATACAGCGGCCATTCCTACTTAAAAACACTAGAGAGTGTAGGAATAAATGGACTGTTCCTTAAAATAATTAGCAGTATCTATCCGAAACCATCAACAAGCATTATATTCAATGGGGAGAGACTAGAGGCATTCCCAATCAAATTCTAAAAAAATTACTTTAAGGAGTTAGAAAAAGTTGTAAGTAAATTCATATGGAGAAATAAAAAGTCAAGAATTTCCAGAGATTTAATGGAAAAAAAAGTGCAAAAGAAGGGGGCTTAGCCCTACCTGATCTAAAATTATATTATTAAGCATCAGTCATCAAAACTGTCTGGTATTAGCTAAGAAATAGAGTGGTGGACCAGTGGAATAGACTCGATGCAAAAGCAGGAAATAATTACAGTAATCTGCTGTTTGATAAACCCAAAGAGTCCAGCTATTGGAATAAAATCTCTCTTTAATAAAAACTGCTGGGAAAATTGGAAGTTAGTATGGAAGAAACTTAGATTAGACCAACAGCTCACACCCTATTCCAAGATAAGATCCGAATGGATACAGGATTTAGACATAAAAAACAATACCATAAGTAAATTAGAAGATCAAGGACTGGTTTACCTGTCAGATCTATGGAAAGGGAAGCAGTTTATGACTAAGAGATGGAGAACATCACTAAAAACAAACTAGATGGTTTCAATTACATTAAATTAAAAAGCTTTTGCACAGATAAAACCACTGCAACCAAGATCAAAAGAAATGTAGTAAACTGAGAAACAATCTTTACAACTAATTTTTCTGACAAAGGACTCATTTCTAAAATATACAGAGAACTGAGTCATATTTTAAAAAAAAAGCCATTCCCCAGATGACAAATGGTCAAAGGATATGCAAAGGCAATTTACAGATGAGATCAAAGCAATCCATAGTCATATGAAAAATTGCTCTAAATCATTACTTATTAAAGAAATGCAAATTAAAGCTTCTCTGAGGTACCACCTCACACCTCTCACACTGGCCAATATAACCAGAAAGGATAATGATCATTGTTGGAACGGTTGTGGGAAATCTGGGACACTATTACACTGTTGGTGGAGCTGTGAATTCATCCAACCTTTCTGGAGAGAAATTTGGAACTACACCCAAAGGGCAACAAAAATGTGCATACCTTTTGATCCAGCAATACCACTACAGGATCTGTACCCTGAAGAGATGATGAAAAAGAGTAAAAACATCACTTGTACAAGAATATTCATAGCAGCCCTGTTTGTGGTGGCAAAGAATTGGAAATTAAGTAAATGTCATTCAATTGGGGAATGGCTTAGCAAACTGTGGTATATGTATATCATGGAACATTACTGTTCTATTAGAAACCAAGAGGGATGGGAATTCAGGGAAGCCTGGAGGGATTTGCATGAGCTGATGTTGAGTGAGATGAGCAGAACCAGAAAAACACTGTACACCCTAACAGCAACATGGGGGTGATGATCAACCTTGATGGACTTGCTTATTTCATCAGTGCAACAATCAGGGACCATTTGGGGCTGTCTGCAATGGAGAATACCATCTGTATCCAGAGAAAGAACTGTGGAGTTTGAACAAAGTTCAATCAATGTACAATATGGAAACAATGTAAAGACTGATAAATTGCTTTATGGGGGGGGGCAGGGAGTAAGATGGGGGGGATTGTAAAATTCAAAATAAATAAAATGAATACACAATAGAGAAAAGTCAACAATGATAATGTTGGTACATGTTAAAATTTGAAATAATCCCTGTCTCAAAAATCAAACTATGTACAGCAGAGATCCTTTTTTATCCTGTTCTTTGTATATGGAAAGTTCAAATTTATTGATTTTGTCAAATTCATAATAAAAAGAAAAACATAAAATAAAGTTTAGAATCACAATGACATGGTTCCTTGTGGGAGAAACAAGGTACTTCCAAAGACCTAAAAGAAGTCATATATAGTTATGAATTACTTTGATTACAAAATCTAACCAACTGCAGTTAAGCATATAAATAGATGGAGTATACTACCTAAATTATATTGGAGGAAATATGCTGTGCTACATGCAAAAAACATTTAAGATGAAAGGAAAAAGAACTCCAAAGTTACACTTAAGGCCCTATATAGACCAAAATATTTATATCAGGGTTTGGGAAAGCAAAGAACTAAAAATTAAACGAGGCCAATAGATTACAGAATGCTAAAACAATTTGTGGAACATTAATATAATGGAATATTACTGTTTTGTAAGAAAAACAAAAGTAAATAAGCTAGGGAAGACTTAAAAGAATGTTTCTTTTTATAGAGAAGTAAACTGACCTGGGAGAAAAAAATGCACAAGGATGTAAAATAGGAATAACAAAACAATTTCAAATGGATGCTGTGAAAGTATAAAGGACAAACAACCCCAAAGGAAAAAATTCCTGACAAGCAGTAGCTATTATGAAAATTGACAACCTAGAAAAAAGTTGTCAAGGAGACATTCTCAAAACTATTTCCTATTTTTATTACAAAATACAACCACATCCTGTAGAAAGTTATCCTAATTTTGTGATAATTAAAATTGTTGAAAATGTAGTGAAATACCACAGACCATTTTCCTCTAAAACGTCCATTTTTCTTGCCCTACAAGTCTGTTACAGAACATAATTATATAGCATTTAATGTTTAATTCTCATGAAACAAATTAGCCCATAACTAGTTATACTATTATAATTAGATTACCTAGAAACTCACTATGAAAAAGAATTAATTTATTAAGTTTTAAGGCTAAACTGGTCATTTATAATGTACCTTAACAAATATCAAGCTCCCTTTGCTGGATACAAGAGCTTAACCTCGATGTTTAACTACTAAATATTTGGGACAGCATTGTGAGAAGGCACATAAGTAGTCAAATAATTTAGTTATTCCAAAAATTATCAACATAAATGATCTATGGTAGCAGCTTTCAGAACTATTCAATAGGACTGTCCAGGAATCCAGGAAATAACTTTCCTAAATTGTCTGAAAATAAGGTTATGGCAAAGGTTTTGCTAGACTCACCTTCAATAATCCTCTACCAAACATACAACATTAGAAGCTAGAACTCTTAGAAAATAGTCACTAAGACTCTGAAAGGGTGCATAATCATTATACACATCACCAATCCCAACAAGAAGATTAGAATGATTACCCTGAAAGTTCACAGCAAACCCTGTGGTCTTTCCCTAGTTACTCCTCTTTCTGTTAGATGGTCCGTGAAAATTTTGCTTTATTTTGCATTTTAATAGCTGATGCCTTTAAAAAAAGTTCCAGTCACAAGTCTTTAAGAAAAAGATAGGGAAAGATCTATTATAAAGATCTATTATTCTAGTTCAGGAATGGGTTGGGTTGTACTATTTGGCCTCTGAAATCCCAACCAAGGAACTCTGAGATTCTGTGAAAAGGTCATTAAATTCTAACCCGAGTCATTTTAAAAAAGTAGCAGTGAAAGGAGCCAAGGAACAGAGTATGTGGGTTATGGGGAAGGTATAACTAGGAACTTATATTGTGACTCTTCTTTAAAGAGGTTTTTCCATGGGAAAAAAAATGGAGAAAAGGAACTATAGGGCAAAGTGCAGAACAGAGTTTTAAGAAAAAGACCTAAACTAGAGAAGGAACTAATGAAGAGGAAAGGAAGACTCAAGAGAGAGTTCCGTGATTAAGTACTAGAGGAAGCTGAATGGGATGAGACAAGATTCAAAGAGAGGTTAGTTTCAGTAAAGAGGAATGACAAGCGTAAGCTCAAGCAACACTGTATTAGCTATGCTCAAAATGTTTCACCTAATTCAAAACCTCTCCTTTCAAGGTGGTTCCAAAATGCCACTTTTTTTTTTAAATTTTCCTGAAAAGCTAACCATATCAATCATAAAGTATCTACTACTTTGTATACAGCATTACAGAAATAGCCAAAAGTAAATAACTTTTATTCACCATTCCAAATTATCCAATACTTCTACAAATTACTTAATGTATTCATTTTCTTAATGTTTATTCAGATTTTAGGCATATCAGTCCTCAGGTTAGAAATTAATCTTAAGCACCCCAACAAATGTTCCATTAATAACCCACCCCTAAAATCCCACCTAGGTAGGGGCAGCTGGGTGGTTTGATGGATAGAGCACTGGCCCTAGAGTCAAGAGGACCTTAGTCAAATCAAGCCTCAGACACTTAATACTTACTTAGCTATGTGATCCTGGGCAAGTCACTTGAACCCATTGCCTTGCAAAAACAAGCAAACCAAAAATGAATGAATGAATAAACAAATAAATGAATAAGTGAATAAATAAATAAATGAAATAAAATTCCACCTAGGAGCTATCATTTATCCATCATTATCTATCAACATTTCTTCCAAAGCATCCTTAAATCTATTTTCAACTGGTACTACTTGTCAGGTATAAAAATGTTGAATTTGAACTTAGGTCTGACGCCTGGTCCAGTGCTCTTTTAGTTACCTCTGAACCATGCCATGTATACCATCCTCTACATATAGAAGTATTCCCCTATTCAAAAATGGGTTGCTCCAAAAGTCTGTCTATAACTCAGAATATAGTTTCCCACAGGAATGTTATCTATATCTAAATTAACACAAAATTCTATTTATCCCGTAACACCTCTGAAAATGAATTATTAGACATGATAGTACAGTAAAAGAAACTCTAGACAAAAAGTAAGCAGATTCTACCTCAAATTCTACCTCCAATAATGACTAATCACAAAATGGACTACAAATCATTTCATTTTTGAATCCACTTTCTTTGTTTACAGTGCTCTTAAAGTCAACCAAGTGTTTTTTACATGCATTATTTTGTATTAGACTTTATACCTGTGAAATAGATGTTGAGTCATTCCAAATGTATCCAATTCTTCATGACCCCATTTGGGGATTTTCTTGGCAAAGATACTAGAATGATTTGCCTTTTCCTTGTCCAGCTCATTTTACAAATGAGAAAACTGAGGCAATCAAAGTTAAGTACCTTGCCCAAGGTCCTACAGCTAGTGAGTGACTGAGGCCATAAGTACAGAGACTAAAAAGGACTGTTTTAAGAATCATGAGTCAAACAAAAAAGTTTAAAATATACAGAAAGAGAAGATTATTAATGAAGAGAATGAGAAAAATGCTTTTTCAAAAAAAGGCACAGAAAATGAAAAACAGCTACTTATCTGCTACTGGACCCTACTTGATACTGAACAAATACAACAAAGGGTCACATACACCTTTTTGTCCATATCCTTTTATAGGGTGGATTTCTCTTTGAATAAAGAAAAACAATGCCCTCAAAGTTACCTGTTTTAGCACCCTTCACACAAATAGGTGGTCACTGAACTAGAGTAAGGCCTCAAGTCCAAGCCCTGGAATGCTACCTCTTTCCTCTTCTCTCTCTCCTTTCCTTCATGACACAGAAGGAACCTAGTTCTTGAGGACTCTCTTCTGCATAGTCTATTTTTTCAGTCCTCTTTTTTCCCTGTCCCAGACCACTTGATCAACCCATGGTCACTGCTCAGGAAAATCCTCTGTCCCTTCTCCTGAGACATTCTCAAAGGCCTGGAATTCTGCCCACAGGGTGGGCTTACCAGACTTACCCTTTCATAGTGTATCTCCTGCTACTGTCTAAATCACAGCTGGCATCCATTTGGATTTTCCTCTGCCTTTGTCTGTGAAAAAATAGGCTTTCCACTTTGGGGAATTCCACAGAGGAATTTTGTCAATTCTTCGCCTCATTGCATATAGTTGTTTGCGGAGCACGTTAGTATACATCAGAGAAATCACCTGCTAAACCAGGTGGCAATAAACAATTACAAGAATATAGGTTCCAGAAAGGGTTTAGTACCAATGCGGCCTTTGGAGGGTTGATACCTTGAAGCATCTTAAGAACCACCTTAAGGTTATGGCAGTTAGTTCTGACAAAAGAGGTTCCTTGTGCTAGTTGGAGCACCCACCTAACTTAAGGAACCTCAAACCTGTCAAAATGGCACTTTCATCTCAGGGCCAGAATCCCCTGCTAATCAACAGCTACATCTTTGTGCACTTAACTGCTCAGATCAAGGGTCCAACCTCCTCCCTGAAGCCATGCTAGTGACAAATCAATGTCACCCTGGGAAAGGGAAGGGCTCTCCACTTAATGAGATCCAGTCTGCAGTAAGACATACTGAATAAGAATGGATGTTTTCTCCAGCCTTTTCTTATTTCCTTCTCTCAGAGGGCACATATTACTGCTTCTTTTCTGTTAGAATAGTACAAACCACTTTATTCTTAGAAAGGGCTTAAGGGTGGTTCAAGGAACAGTTGAAGGAAGCCTTCCCCCACACACACACTAGTAATAAAGAAAGTGACCTTGTTGCTACAGAATTTTAATAGGGATGTGAATTTCCTTAGAAGGGGATCCCCTCAATTCTGAGTTCTTGGAGGAGGGTGGTAGGAGAATTCTTATTTAGCTCCTATAGAAGAAGGGAGAGCAGGGAAAGGGAGGTTTGGGTAGGTAGCTCAGGGGAACTGACCAGGTGGTGGTATTGTGAGAACCTAGGTTTCAACAAGACACCAGGGCAGGTCACATGCAAGAAGCTGACACCCTCTCAGATACTGCTGAGTCTAGTGCAGGATGAACAAGTGCTGACTGTGCCAGAAGGGTCAGAGTCTGTGTTGAGGCCCAGGGAATCCTGGGGCTGCTTCTGCTAGTCATCACTGCCTTACATCGGGAGAAGAAGGTGTGACTGTGCTGGAGATGTCATTATCTGCGCTGTGTTTCCAAACGTCATCAACATCAATGAATGAGGAAACCCACTGGGAAGATCACCAACCAATCAGTCCAGATTATTAAAATCTGAATTTTGGTTTTTCCAAAAGTTGCAGGAAAAGCCTAGAATTTACATTTTTCTTTTTTTTCTTTCTTCTTCTTTACTATTAGAGGAGAGAGGAGGATTCTTTTTCTTTCTCCCCTTAGAACAATAGCATGGTGATGTGTGATCTCCTCACTCCCCTACATTAGGCTAAATTTTCCCAAAAAGGTGACAAAAACAAGATTTGATAGACCCAAAGAAAGGAAAAAGGCTCAGTGCCTCTCTTAAAACAGTTTCCTGTTATCTTCTGGCTGTATCTTAAAAGACTTCCTAGTCAACTTAGAAGAAAAAAAAAATCAGACCACATGGAATCAAGCACCCTTCAAATCAAATCCATTTTCATATAAAGTCAATCTGAGGTGTGTGTGTGTATACACACACACACACACACACACACACACACACACACACACACAGGCTACTCCCTCCTTGTTATGAAGTGACTTAAACTTTTTAATAATTGTTCACTGACTAATGATACCTCATTTTGTTCCCAAATTGAACTTGATGAATGCCAGTATCCAGCTCTTCACAGGTACAAAATTAAGTACTAACAGGAGATGAGGAAGAAAGGTTGTTATTATTTTTTACAAAAAGGAAAATCTTATTCCAAGATAGGATATTTGAACTGGGTCATAAATGAATAAGATTTTTAAGAGGTAGTGACTGAATGGGGGTGAGCAACCCTGGGTATATTCCACGGATAAAAATTAGCAAATGGTACAGAGTAAAGTTAGTACAGTATATCCAGGAACAAGTAGTCCTATTTGGCTGAAGCATAACATATGTGAAAGGAAATAGAATGAGATTATTAGAAAGCTAAAGTGATACTATAGCATGGAGACTAAGAAGTCAGAAATTTATTCAGGAAGACACACCCTAACTTACAGGTAAGGAAGGTTAATCTGACCACAGTAGAACAGATTGGAGTGTTAAGAAAAAGGAAGTAGAAAGACTGGTTAGAAGCTCCTTAAATAATCCAACTAAGAGGTAATGAAAGCTTATCCTACAACAGTAGAAATGGAACAGGGTTATAACTGTAAAGATAAAATGAACAGAAAATAAGCTAAAGACTGACACGTCACAGACGATGTACCATTAAAAAAAGGAAAACCAGAAGGACCAACAGGTTCTATTGGGTCGCATCAAGTTTGAATAGCCACAGAAACATACAAATGTCAGGCAATTAGAGATACATATATGAATTTGGACATCACTGACGCAAAGGTAGATTTAATGGTAGTAATGTCCAGTACTGAGGCACTTCATAAACATTTGCTAAATTAGTTGAATGAATATCCATGGGTAACCAGGTGGACAGCTTGAACAGACCAGAGATATAATTCAAGATAAACCAGACCTAGATCTTAAAATCAATCCTCATACAGGTCACAGGTAATTCTAACTAACAATATTCTCACCAAAGATTCCAATCAACCTATCCCTCTGCCTCTCCACAGATGACTGGAATCTTCTCACAATGTAGAGTACAATCAATCAATATTCTTGCTACCCAAACAATAAGTATTAATATTAATTAATATTAATTATTAATATTAATCCTAAGCTCCTTTTTGAGACCTTTTCCCACTTCAAATAGGAGGATCATGGGATCACAAAACTAAGTACTGGAAGAGACCTTGGAGGTCTTCTCCCTCAACCTCTTCCATTTGAAAATTAAAAAATAAAAGCCCTAAGAAGTGAAATAATTTACCCAAGGTCACATAGGATAATAAATGATCCAAGTTCAGACTCCATAACCCCAAATACAATACTTTTTAAAATTTTATTTATGGTAATGGATTAAGTGACTTGCCCAAGGTCACAGAGCTAGGAAATTACTTAAGTGTCTGAGGTCACATTTGAAGTCCAGTCCTCCTGACTCCAGGGTGGATGTTCTATCCAACTGTGCCACCTAGCTGCCCCTCAATACTTCTTATACTGTATGACATTGACTATACAATTCCCTACCAAGGAATTCAACTACTGAACTGCTTCTTAGTCCAAATTGAGACCTCACCCACTCACAAATGCAAACTATGCACATTTTAACCCCAAGATACCTCAATTACATTTTGCAATCCTAGCCTAGAATGTGGCAAGATGTACAAACAAATTAAAGTTGATAATCTCTGATGCCATCTGTTTATAACAGTTGGGTGGCACAGTGAATAGAGCATGGGACTTGAATTCAAGTTCCAAGGTCCTCACAAAAAAAGTAGAAGCACCTAAATTCGTTTTTTTAAATTAAGAAATTGGTTTTAAAAGCAGGAAAATAAAAAGTAGATGAAATGAAATATGAATAAAACAGAACATCATATAATTTTTTTAAAAATACAGTTAAAATAAGTACATACAGAAGTAATACAAATGGAAAAGAAAATATGAGTTGTCACTAATGACCAACTGATGCAGTCAAAGAAACTACTGTCAAGAAAATCACAAGAACAAATTGCATGTACTAGACAAGTAAATATTACACCAGACTCCTATAATAAGGATAAGTTCAAGATTCAATCATATTATAAACACTGTAGGGAAAAATACTTCAAGCAAAGAAAAGTGGAAGCAAGTTAGATTCATCAATTTCACAGTGATACCAATGAAGATAATGAGAAAAACTGAAATATAATATATAAAATCATGCAAGTTACTGTTTTTTTCAAGAGATGGGACATCTGAAAAGAAAACTTTTAAAAAAGGTTCCCAGAAGACATAAACCTTTCAAAGAAGTCCTCTAAACAACAGCCCATACTCTCAGACAACAGATTTTTTCCCTCAATCCTAATCCTTCTTGACTTTTGTGTTTGATAATGTTGACTACCTCTCCCTAGGTACTTTAGATATTCTACCCTCTAGAATTTCTGTGATGCTGTTATTTCTAGGAAGTTTAGTGGCTCAAATGATTGAGAGCTAGGCCTGGAGTCAGGAATACCCAGTTCAAATCCAACCTCAGACACCAACTAGTTTAACCCTAAGCAAGAGACCCAAACTTTGTCTGTCTTAGTTTCCTCAAATGAAAATGAGAATAATAATAGCACTTACATCACAGGATAATAATAAATTCTCTTCCTTTCCCCTTTCCCTCTTACTTACCTGGTTAGTCCTTTTCAAGCCTCCTTTATTGTATCATGGTCTAGTGAACTCTTCCTTAATTGAGGGTGTACACTAAGGTCCTATTTGATTTCATTTTTATACTTTTTCTGGAGACCACAGGTTCAATGATTTCTATATGGTTAATTTCGAGATCTATATACAACTAGCCTTAGCCAGAGTATTACTCCCACATGACCAAAACTGGGTCCGGGGCATTCTGAACTCAATGTCCTATTAGCATCTCACACTCACCACATCTGAAACAGAACTCTTTCCTCCATAGTCTGCCACTCCTCCTACCTTCCCTATTTCTTCTCAAAGCATTATAATGCTGATCATCAACCAGGTTCACAAATTGGGACTCTTTATTCTTCCCCATGCCCCATCCCAGTTACATCTTGTCTATCTACCTGCACTTCTCTCACAGGTCTTCTCTCCATTAACATGGCCCTCTCAACTTAAGGATTTCTTTATCAGAGCCATTTAGATCCCTCCACATTAACCCTGTTTCCAGGATCTTCCTCTTCAATTCATTCACTTGTGTTAGAAATGTCACAGTGATGAGTATGTTATTGCCCCACTCAAAATGTCTTTTTTGAATCCTTATTCCCTTTAAAAAAATACAAACTGGGTGGCAAAGAATTGGAAATTGAGTGAATGTTCATCAATTGGGGAATGGCTGAACAAACTGTGGTATATGTACATTATGGAACACTATTGTTCTATTGGAAACCAGGAGAGATGGGAATTCAGAGAAGCCTGGAGGAATTTGCATGAACTGAGGCTGAGGGAGATGAGCAAAACCAGAAGAACACTGTATACCCTTAACAGCAACATGGGGTTGATGATCAACTTTAATGGACTTGCTCATTCCAACTATACAATAATCAGTGACAACTTTAGAGCAACTGCAATGAAGAATACCATCTGTACCCAGAGAAAGAAATGTGGAGTTTAAACAAAGACCAAAATCTATTAATTTTAATTTAAAAAAACAAATCTTATGTAATTTTGCTGTCTCTTATACTTTATTTTTTCCCTTAAGGATATGATTTCTCTCTCAACACATTCAACCTAGATCAATGTATAGCATGGAAACAATATAAAGACTAACAGACTGCCTTCTGTTGGGGGGGGAGCAAGGTTAGGGGGAAAATTGTAAAATTCAAAAATAAATAAATTCAAAAAGAAAAAGAAAAGGAAACATACAAACTCCTCTGGCCAGAAAAGAATGTCTGTTACTTTCTTTAAAAAAGGAAAAGGTGGCACTTGAACTGAGACTTAAGGGAAATAGAATTTCCAGAGTTGAGCGTGAGGAGGAAAAAAACATCTGAGACACAGAAACTACAGAGGTGAGAAAGAAACCTGTTTGTTGAGAGCAGAGTATATAAGAGGTAGTCATATATACAATTAGCCTGGAAAGATAGCCTGGAGTCAGAATTTAGAAGGCTCTAAATGTCAAACCAAGGAGTGTATTTTATCCAAGGGAAACTCAGGGTTACTAAAACAAGAAAGAACTGACATGGTCAGAAATTGTGCTTCTGTGATACCAATTTGGAAATAAGGTGGAGGAAGAACTGGGTACTGCATCTTCAACAATATACATTTGGATCAAAGAACTTTTTAGATATGGGATGTCCCTGGTGAGAATCTGAGATCAAAAAAAAAAAATCAGCCAGAGCCAAATTAAGTGGCAAGTCTCTCAAAATTTAGACAAACCATGACCAAGTAAAACTCCAAGGATCAAGCTAGTTAAGCCCCTACAGGGTGGAAAGACTTGCCACAATTTGCATTGAGATAGTATTACCTTTGAGCAATCAGTGAGGCCTTAAGTTGTACACATCAGATAAGTGGGTAGAGAAGAAAGTTCATTCCTGGAAATACATCTAATATGAAAGTGGTAAATGAATTGACTATGTATAAAAAACATCTGATTAAGAAGTTATTCTACAGTCATTAAAACCTATTTCACCGTGTCAGCATGCTCCAAAACTAATACCACAAAGCATCAGTAATCTCCAATTTACCAATTCCACTGATTTTTTCGTCTCAGACTTCCCCTTGATCACACTTCTGTAAGATATTTGTGACACTGTACTTCCAAGATCTGACTTCTGTCTTCCTTCTACTGAAGTTGAAATTTGGAAAATTTCTACCATTCTTTCCACAGTTTTCTTCTCTATTTCTCTCTTGCCTCTCAAGTTCATCAAATCTCTCTCTATTATCAACTCTATAAAAATTATTCAAGCATCAGTATCTGCCTAGATACTGCCATGTTCTCAATCTTCATGACACCAGCTAGATACAATCAATGTTAAATTCATCATCTCCTCCTTCCCCTCACCCCAAACCTGCTCCTCTTTCCAACTTCCCTTATTTCTTTACTGGTACCACCCATCTCAGATTACTTCAATGGAAAAATTTTAAAAACCAAGTTACTCTTGATTCTCTCCTCTCCCCTAAGTTCCCATGTCCAGTAAATCATATGTGTGTTCAATCCTATCTCCACCAGAGGACTCTAAACAGAGAGCACTGACAGTACATCACATCTATCACTGTTTATAAAACTGGGGGGAGAAAAGCACATCATAGGATCACAAGTTTTTAGAGAAAGTAACTTTTTTTTTTTTAGGTTTTTGCAAGGCAAATGTGGTTAAGTGGCTTGCCCAAGGCCACACAGCTAGGCAATTATTAAGTGTCTGAGACCCGATTTGAACCCAGGTATACTCCTGACTCCAGGGCTGGTGGCTTTATCCACTACGCCACCTAGCCGCCCCGAGAAAGTAACTTTTGATGAGACCTAGAAAGCATTACTTTTTGGAAAATAGTGCTTAAACATAATTTCTATGAATCATTTCATTTTACTTTACTATTATCAGTTTCAGAGATGCTCTAACATTTTCTCTCAAATTGACAAATATTTGACAATGATTCCTTAAACTTTAACCTAAACCCATCATCCCTCAACTATTTAAATACTTACTGGAAGCTAATATTTGAAGAAATCCTATGATAAAAATCTCAATATCCCTATTACTGCCAACTGGTCCCCATTTCAAATCTGTTACCCAATCTTGCCAAATCTACAACAGCTCTCCAATTTTAATGTCACCATAGCTTCAAAAAGCTTACTATAGAGAAGCAGCTAGGTGGTGCAGTGAATAGAGCACCAGCCCTGGAGTCAAGAGGATATGAGTTCAAATCCAACCTCAGACACTAAATAATTACCTAGCTGTGTAACCTTGGGCACGTCACCTAACCCCATTGCCTTAAGTAAATAAAATTTGTTAAAGCTTACTATAGCTTAAATATTCTCTCTGCTTCATATCCTCTATGCTTCCATGCCAATATGCCTCAAAAATATAGATTAAAAATCTACAATCTTTACACTTGAATTCCCACTAATACAGAAAAATAACTTTAGAAAGGACTTCAGAGGCCATCTAAGTCTAAGTCCTAAAGAAGAATCCTTTACAACATATTCACAAGTAGACATCTTGTCTTTCCCTTCAAGGATTCCAGTAACTGCAGACAGCCATTCCTATTCCAACTTAAAAAAGTGAGGCTGACATTAAACAATGGCAATGATTTACATTTATCCCTAATGCAATTTCATTTTATTCAATTCAGTCCAACCGTGGAGTCCTTTTCAATCCTGATGAGCCTCCCAGATTTGTGTTAACTTGAAGATTTGATAATAAAATTTATGCTTTTATCAAAGTCCCTGAGAAAACTGTTACGAGGCCCAGAGGCAAACACAGCTCTCCAGCAAAGGTCTCTGGTACCTCCTTTCAAGTGGATCCTGCTATTCTACCAATTCAGAATGAGATACAGCTATGGGAAAAAAAATGGGTCCAGGGCTCAGGGAGCCCTCCATGTTGAGGGATGAGCACTAAATAAATTTTCATCCATCTTTAATAGTTCTCAGCCATATCCTATCTGACCAATGATTACGTGTCATCAGTAATGCCTGCAAAACATCCAGCAGTATACAAGAGATGGCCTGAAAGCTCTTCTCCAAGGGTCTATCTTTACAGTCAGATAAACAGGTTGATTTGTCACATTCCCTGAAATATGAAAAGGTCTGAACTGATTTTAAAAAGGGTACTGAAGACAAATGACTCATCTAAATCTAGAAAAACCATATCTGTGAGATTTCCTTGGTCTCCCAGTCTAGTAATGCTGTCAGAAAAGGAAATGAGATTAGTCTGGCATGGTCTATTCTTGATGAAGTCATATGAACTACTTAACTTTTCAGATGTTCACCCACCATCTCTTTAAAAATGTATAAAATTTTGATAGGATTCAAGCCTAGAATATAAACTAGAATTCTGCCCTTCTCCCAAAAATGATCTTTGTACTTCAATAAAAACCTTCCCTTCATGTTTCCTTTAAAAAAAAATTGTATGATGTTGGGCATTTGACTTTTTAGAAATTTCTTTCATGCAAAGAATTTATATGTTCTTGCATTTTTAAAGTTTCTAGGTGTTTCTAACTTTCATAAATTGACTTCCAGTAGATATTAAATGGGCTGCTGCATATTTCTAATGACTTTCAAGCAAAAAGGATATCTAAGAAGTATATAACTGGAGTAGGAAGCAGGCAAGCAACAGATAGTCTGAGGGATTGCTAACATCCAGGGAATGTTTATTTTCTAAAATAATATGCTATGGAATATGAAATTATTATATCTACTCTTTGTTCTAAAGAAGTATTTGATACCAAAAAAATAACCTAGGAAAAGACTTCTGGTACGTTAACTCCTCTAGTGAGGATTTGGGAAAATGAAGGAGGGAAAATGCACATGAGAGAATTGCATTAATGGAAGGAGACCTAAATTGGTGAAATCAGGATTCCACACAAGTAGAAGTATCTTTAATTTATTCTAAACTTATATCCATCAACAAGAACTAATGACAGGGGCAGCCGGCTAGGTGGCGCAGTGAATAGAGCACTGGCCTTGGGAGTCAGGAGTACCTGGGTTCAAATCCAGTCTCAGACACTTAATAATTACCTAGCTGTGTGGCCTTGGGCAAGCCACTTAACCCCATTGCCTTGAAAAATCTAAAAAAAAAAAAAAAAAAAAAAACTAATGACAAAGAAAATGTCTCAAAATTTAGAGCAATAATTAAAATTAATCATTTGTGGTCCTTAGAGTCATATACACAAATAGCTGTATATAGCCACCCATATATCATTATCTTCTCAAACAAGATATCATGGAAGCTACAAAAGTATACAAAGTACATGAGGTTACAGAGGTGAATCAAGTACAACAATTTAGATATGCAGTTGAAAAAGAAATTCATATAAATTCAGGAGGGGGGAGTGTGTGCAAGGTGGGGAGGAGGGGAAGGATGATAAAAGCAGACTTGTCTCTTTTACAGACATCTACATGACAAAGTAACTTATTGCTCAACTTTCAGTTGTCCTCATCCCCGCCCCGGAAGTCAGCCAAGTTTATTTTCTGCTTGCCAAACTTCTTTCTGTACCCCTTTTCCCCCTCGGAAATCCAGAGAAGCTAAGTAATTTATGGACCCAAGGTCAAGGAGGTAGGAATACTAAGAGATAACTACCATACAAACCTCTAGGGCCTCTGCTACCAGGGTCACACATGTATTCTCAGCCTCCCTTCAAATATTATGCTGTACACACATATATAAGGGTTCAGGTGATTTTTGTGGAAAAAGGAGTGTTGGAGGGTTAGAGTATTGTGGGCTGAGAACCAATTAATCCAGACTTGGTATGGCTACCAAAAATTCGACTACAATCTTAAATCAAATTAATAGAAATGAATCCATGGTGAGTTAGGTTATAGTCCTGCTGTAATCTGCCCTAGTTGAACCACATTCAGAGTACTGTTTGGTTCTAGGCACCACGTTTTAGGAAGAACAGAAGCAAATGAAGGAGTTCAAAGGAGGATGAATTGCAAAACAAAGAGACTGGAAACCAAGTCACATGACTGAAGGAACTGAGGAAGTTTAGCCTAGATAAGAAAATACTTCCTAGGGACACAGCTGACGTCTTAAAAATACTTGAAAGGGTTATTATGTAGAAGAGAGATTAGACTTGGTTTTGCTTCCTTCAACAAGAATTTAAGTGAGCACTCTGTGAAGATTACTGTGCAACTAGACTTTCGGAAAGAAAAAAAGTTTAAATGAGACTAATACAAGGAAAAATGTAGCAACTCAGAGCTGCCCAAAAAGTGGAATGACCTGTTTTAGGGAGGTAGTGAACTGCTCTGCTCCCCTTTCAGAAGGGGTTGGAAGACCATTTCATCCAGGATGTTGCAGAGGACATTCCAGTTCAGTCAAAGGTCATTTCCACTCTTGAGAGTCTAAGATTCCAGTCAGGTTAGCCACAAAGAAGTCTGCAAACACTTTCTACAGACTACCTGATGTGGTTCTCTGATCCCGGTTCTGCTACTTACTGCCTGTGTAACTTTGGGCAATTCACCTAACCTCCCCTGGGTCTCAGGTCCCTTCATGTGTAAAATGATCAAAAGTTCTTAACCTGGGGACCCAGGAACTTGCTTTTTAAATATTTTGATACAGCAGCTATTGATACAGCAGCTATTTTCTGACGGCAAGGAACTGGAAATTAAAGGGGTCCCCCCTCAACTGGGGAATAGCTGAACAAATTGTGCTATGTGGTTATGATAGAACCCTATTCTAGTATAAGAAATAATGAGCAAGATGTTCTCAGAAAAACCTAGAAAGACTTACGTGAGCCGAAGCAAATTGAAATGTACTATATAAAAAGTAACAGCAATTTTGTAAGATGATCAGCGGTGAATGACTTTGCTAATCTCAGCAATACAATGATGCAGGAAAACTGAAGGATTTAGGATGAAAAATGCTATCCATCCCTAGAGAGAGAACTGCTGTAAATACTTTTTTTTGGGGGGGGGTCTCTATTTTCTTTCACAGCATGCCTATTATGGAAATGTTTTGCATGCCTACACGTATATATCACATATCCAACTGCTTGTCTTCTCAAAGGAGGGGTAGGGGAAGGAAGAAAATGTATAACTTAAAAGTTTTTAAAAACATCAAAAAACTGTTTTTAAGGGCAGCTAGAGCACCAGCCCTAAAATCAGGAGGACCTGAGTTCAAATGTGACCTCAGACACTTAATAATTACCTAGCTGTGTGACCTTGGCTTGGGCGAGTCACTTAGCCCCATTGCCTTGCAAAAAAAATGAAAAGTTTCTATAAGTAACTGGAGGAAAAAAATAAAAACATTTTGATAATGATATCTCAAAATAATTATTTTTTTCTTTAGAATCCTATGTACTTTATATTTTATATGTAAAAGTTAGGCCAAAGGGTTGACAAAGGGATTCATGGCACACAAAAAGTTAACTCCTAGACTAAAAGACCTCTTAAGACTCTTCAATTCTAAAATCTGTGATGGTCTATTAGGGCTAATCCTGAAGGTTAAACTGGTGTCATCAGTTTTGGAAAGGGAGTGGCCAAGAAAAACTTAAGTAAGTGCAAGAGCCTAGGCACTGATCATAGTATACTTGAAATCCAAGAGATGGAGACAGCAGGTGCCCCCTCTACAAATGTGCCCACCTTTAACCTTCTCTGCCTGAGACTGGCTCCCCCTCCAAGCTGAATCCAATTTCTGCCCCAAGACTACCAGATACATATTTTATGAGTATGGGGGGAGGCATAATTTAAGTCATTTTTTTCTGAGGATCCAGTAATTTCTTTCCACAGTGCCTGTCCTTTTAAGGTGCTAGAAGATTTCTCCACACTTCCTATAAAATTTCTATTTCTAGTTATGAATGTCCTAAGAAATGTGTTACTATATTATGAGAGATTACAAATGGTATTCTATTAGCAAAATTTATTGTGGTTTAAACATTCTCTAATTGTTGTACCATTCTAATTGTACATTTACATTTTAATTTACTCTTAAACTGAATAAATTTTTGCAAAGGCCACTGAAATGATTCAGGACTAAAACCTACAAACTTGAAGGCTAATTTAATATTAGAACTTTAACAATTGGAGAGAATATCTTGTTATAAACATAACTTCAATTATTTATGGAAGTAACTTAAAAAAAAAAGATGTAGTAATAGCAATGCCAAAAATTAAGCAGAGCTTGGTAAACTTAAAACAAAATGAATTCAGCTAAAAAAAAACCCTTTGGAGGGGTGGCTAGGTGGTAAAGTGGACAGAGCATCCTGGTCTCAGACACTAGCTGAGTGGCCCTGGGCAAGCCACTTAACCCCATTGCCTAGCAAAAACCTAAAAAAAAAAAACCCTTTAGGGAGGAGAGGGGACCTGGGGTTTCTCCAGTTTGCTTGAGGCCAAGTCCTCTTGTCTATCCCCTTAATGTAGTCATTTTAATTGATATCTATCACTCGACTAGACATCTAAGTCAGAAACTATTCCCTATCTCACTCTGATTTTAAGTCCCCAATGTTTAAAGTTCCTCTGACACTACTAATCTGCTCATTGTGGAAGACGTTTAAATATGTATAATCTGTATTTGTTATATCTGGAACTTATTTTCAAAATGCATCCTTTTCTACAACATTTATGGAAATGAAGCACATTCTATCTTTCTGCTCAAGGAATAGTTTCCTTAACGGTTCTGAAGGCAGTCTGTGCCATCACAAAGAAATCTCTTCCGTTCCGGCTGCTGCTGCTGCTTAGTCCCGTCGTGGGGGGTTTTCATGAAAAAGGTAGCGGAGAGGTTCACCTTCTCGTTCTCCCCTTCGTTTGGTTTTGTTTTTTAGGTTTTCGAGAGCCAACGGGGTTAAGTGGCTCGGCCGAGGCCACACAGCTAGGTCATTGTTAAGTGTCTGCGGCCGGATTTGAACCCAGGTCCTCCTGCCCCCAGGGCCGCCCCCCACTTCATCCGGGGGTGAAGAAGCCGAGGTCTGTCCCGGGGCCACGCGCCCGCGGGGGGCCGGATGTCCGAGGGCACCCGGGCAGGCCCTCGGTGCCCGCGCCCCCCGCAGCTCGGACCCCGCACAACGGATGAGGCTGCGGGCAGCCGCGGCGCAGGGCGGGCACCACGCTCCCGTCCTCTCCGAGGCTGGCGGCGCGCCGAGCCCGGGAACGGGCCGGGGGGCGTCCGGGGGGCTCCCCCAGAGCCGGGCGCAGGCACGTGCGCGGCGCCGGCCCCCTCCCCGCGGCCTCCCCGCCCCCCTCCCCGGCGGCGGGAGGAGGGGGCGCCCCGACGCCGCGCCCGGTACCTTCGGCCAGCTGCTCCTCCAGGGTGACCTGGTGGCGGCCCACGGCGAACACGCGCACTCCCACGGAGGAGGCTCCGGCCCCGGCCCCGAGCCCGCCGCCGCCGCCCGGGCCGCCCGGGCCGCCCCCGCCGCCGCCGCCGCCGCCCTCCGACTTGGGCATCCGGGAGAACTTCTTCATGGTGCCGCGGCGCGAGGCCCCCGCGGCCCCGGGAGGCGCAGGCAGCGGGCGCCGCAGGCAGCGGGCGCCGGAGCTTCACATCCCGCGCCGGCGCGCGGGGACGCCCAGGCCCGCGGCTCGAGGGCCCCCCGCTGCCCCGCGCCGCCGGCGGGCTGGGGGGCGCCGAGCGCCGAGGACAGCGAGAGGCTGCCCGCCCGGCCGCTGCCCGGGTGCCGCCGCCGCCCGCCCGGCTGCCGCCCGCCGCTGCCTCCCCGCCGCCGGGGATGTGCCGTCGGCGGCCGCGGCGTCCGACTAACTGCTCCGAGCGCGGCTCCGCGCAGGCGCAGCCTCCGCCGGATGTGACGCCCCGCCTCCGCGTCACGTGGGGGGCGGGGCGGGGCGGAGGGCGCCGAGGCCCGGCCCGTGGCGCCCGCTCCGCGGCCCTGGGCCGCGCCCATCCCCCCACGTTCGGCCGTGACGTCAGGGAGGTGATGCCCCAGGAGCACGTGAGGGGGGAGGGCCGGCCGTGGCGGGGCAGAGCCCCCCCAAGAAGCCCCGGCGCCCTGGAGGACCCCCCCCCGGGGGCCAGACCGCGCCCTCCGCCCCTCCATCCCGTGCAGCCTGCCCCCTCCCGCTGCACAGGGTTCAAACCAGGCCTGGGGGAGGCACTTCCGGTGGGCCTCAGTCTCCTCATCTGTAAAAGGATCTTTGTCTAGACTGAGTGAGGGGGGCGTCCCGATGCGGCCTCAGACACTCCGTAATGACCCACCTGTGTGGCTTTGGGCAAGCCACTTAACCCCGCTGCCTGGCAAAAAAACTAAAGGAAAAAAGTGGGGTCACACCTGAATAACGATTCCACAACTGCATCCTGTTTATACACACTATCTGATAGAGGAGTGTTACTATGGAAAGGTTTTAAAAAATAAATCTAAATAACATTTCACATGCAAAGTCTGAAAGGTCTTCCTAAATCTGAAGCAGGCTATCCTTTATGGCGGTTTCTTTACTTTAGGATTGGGAATAAGAAAATTTCAGACCCTATAACCTGAGGCGAGTCTCTACCTTTCTGTCCTTTAATTTTCTCATCCAGAAAGAATTATGAATCATTTATTAAGTTACTTGAGGACAAGAACAATTTCATTCTTCATATTTGTATTAAGCACCTTGTTCTTAATAGATGCTTATTTGATCAAACTAATTCCCTAATAGTTGATTTTTTTTGCCCTTGAGGTTTTGCAAAACCTTATTGATCCTCACAATATCACTTTAAGGTAGATATATAGGTGGGAATTACAGGCATCATTATCTTCCTTTTTACAAAAAAAAGGAAACAAACCCAGATGTTTTCATGGTTTTGATGGGTTTGGGGGGGCAAGGCAATGGGGTTAAGTGGCTTGCCCAAGGCCACACAGCTAGGTACTTATTAAGTATCTGAGGCCGGATTTGAACCCAGGTACTCCTGACTCCAGAGCCGGTGCCCTATCCACTGCCCATCTAGCCACCCCTAAACCCAGACGTTTTAAATGATTTTTGAGCACCATCTGACAGTTTGTCAGATATCAAATGACAGAGATCAGAATAAAATCCTGGTCCCTGCTTCATCCACACTAACCTTTTTAACTGTAACTAAGGAATTGGATTAAATCATCTCTAAAGCCTTTTCAAGCTATAAAATTATACAAAGTAATTTCAACTGAGTACAGACAAATGTTTGGAGGAGGGAAACATCAACAGGGATTTACCAGAAATAGGATTTGAATTAGACTTGGAAGGATGGGTGATATTTCAGTAGGTAAAAGAAGGGAAAAAAATTCAATCCAAAGAGCAATTTAGAAGCAATACTTTAATTCTCTTATTCTAAGTATCTTAAGAATATGTCTGCCCACAAAATAATTCATGATGTCTTTTACAATCGATTTTTCCAAAATTTTCATTTTTCTTTTTTATTTCATAAAATAAACTGAATTGTTGACCTGATGATAGACATTTAGGATGATAAAACTGGAAGAGATGTCAGAGGTCATCAAGTCCAACCCCATTTATCTTACAGAGGAAGAAAAATGAGACCCAGAAAAGTGCCCTAGATCACAAAGGCAACAGATAAGAGAGCCAGAATTCTGAACACAGGTCTTCTGATTCCAAATCCAAGGGTATAGCATTACACTCAATCAATCCACCAATCAGCAAATGTCTATTAAATATACATTAAGTGCCAATCATCTGGGCTGATGGGGAATGCAAATACAAAAAACGCAAATGAGCACTATACTTAGGAACTTGCATTCCATTCAGGTATTTGAATATAGAATGAATCACCACACATTGGGTAAATAACCCTAACAACACTAGCACCTGAAAGATCTAGGCAACACCAAAGGTAAGCAGTCTCAGCACAAAAACCTTGGAACTGTTCCCCCTTTATCCCTGGAGCAGAACTCTCCTATCAATGAGCAAGACAAAATAAGTGGGAACCATAAAATGCTACTATTCTGAAAGGGACAATAAAAACACCATCTCTGAAGACTGCAGCAGTGAAAAAATGCCTATATATGAAGCTTCAAAGGGGGTTTCAAATTAGTCTCAAATCCAAAAAGACCTCAAAGAAAGAACTCAATAAGGATTTTCAAAACCAAAGAAGAGAAGAAGAAAAATGGAGAAAAGAAAGGAGTCATGCAGGATAATTATGAAAAATTGGCTGAAGATAATACATTTAAAAGTAAAATTGGGGGGCAGCTAGGTGGCAAAGTGGATAGAGCACCAGCCCTGGAGTCAGGAGTACCTGAATTCAAATTTAACCTCAGATACTTAATAATTACCTAGCTGTGTGGCCTTGGGCAGGCCACTTAATCCCATTTGCCTTTCAGAACAAAAAAAAAAAAAAAACCCTAAAAAAAGTAAAATTGGATAAATGAAAAAAAAAAGAAATAAAAGTCAAATTTTTGCTGTGCTCACATAGCTATAGCCAGAGACTTTCTGATCACACAGAGATGACAAAGTACAACATTGCAAGGAATAATAGAAGACCTTGTATCCAGAAGCAAGAAAGAAAGAAAAGGAAGGAAAGAAAGGAAAGAAGTAAAGCAATACAAAGTGAAATGTGGCTCATCTGTAAAATTAGTTTTGCAAATCAAATAATGATAGAAGCAAAAAAAAAATTCTTTATCAGTCACAGGTCTCTTCAGCTATTGCTGCTGAAGGTCATGAAATTCTTCTGAGGGTGGTTATAAGTGTTGGTGCTGGATCTCTTGCAATCAATAATAAAACTGTGACCACCCTACTCCTGAATTGAATGGAACTTGCAGGAATTCAGAGAATAGTGCCTTAAAGAATGCAACTATCGCCCAAATGGATGAGATCATCTGTGGTTTGTGATTATTTATAGTATCATTATTATCCATTATGAATCATTAGCATTATTGAATATTAAAGCTATGAGTATGCATATATATGCATATAAAGATACATATATATAAATGCATATGTGATCAATATTTAATTGTCCATGCTAAAGTTGACTATGTATGCATATGTAGTGTTTTTCTTTATATAATACACATTCATATACATATATACTATACATATAGTTGGCATTCCTATTAGTATACATATGTTTTTATCAGTATGTGATATGTGTCTACATGTAACAATACACACACATGTACTTTAAAACACTTTTGAGAATGGTAGGAGTGATTTTAACTCTTTCCACATTAATTGACATTAAATATTTCTTCACATAATTCCAGGTAATATAAAAATTATTTGTAAATGTTATAATTTCAGATGTGATAATCACCTTTTACTGGTTTGGTAAAGTTAAAAAAGTCACTTTCAAAGTCAACTTCAAAGAATTATAAAGCATAAGTCTCTTTAAAGTATTAAATGTTACATGTCTTATCACTACTTCACATTTCTGCCTTCAGTCTTATCTGATGACAGCAATGAAGCACTGTATATAGGAAGATACAAATTTTTTTCATCTTGCCATAGCAGTCGCATGTAATTCTATAATTTTAGAAATGTAAAATGCTTTAAAGATAATTAGTATATAATAATCATTTTGTACTCATGATGGTTAAGTGACCTACTCTGATAAATACTGGCTATGTCAGAACCAAGATCAGAATTCAGGTCTCCTGCTGTTGGCCCAGTTTTCCTTTTCCAACCATGTTAGCACCATACAGCAATACTAACTGATAATCCTAATACCCCACAGTGAGCCTGGGTTGATAGCAAGAAGTTTTAGAGTTTTATAAGATCCATCCTATGAGAGAAATAATATAGTGAAAGTCAGAGGACCTGGTTTTAAATCTTACCTTTCTTACTGAGGTTTGACCTTAGGTAAAGCATTTAATTTCATTAAGTCTCATTTTACTCACCTTTAAAATAAGTTGTATGAATGTGAAATTCTTAACTTTATCCTAGGATCTCAGAAAGGTTGTATAAATAATCACATTTTAACAAATGTAGAAGGAACCTAAAATTCAAAGAAATTAAACAATTATTCATGGTTATATAGCAAGTGTTACAGACAGAATTCTAATCCAGGTCTCCTTTCTCCAAATCTATTGCTTTTTTTCACTAGACAGCCAGGTCTTGAAAATGGTGCCTGTACCTTATACCTTATATAGGGTACCTAAATCTTGGAGCCAGCCCTGTAGTTATTTCATGTGTACATCATCTCCAAGGTCCAATCAACTGGAATATTCACCAGGGCATCAGGAAAATATATTTTACTTCTGTGAAATCTCAATTAAAGAGACTTTTGGCCAATATGGTTACTTAAACAGAGGTAGGCAGGTCAGTTCACCAATAACTATTCCAGCAATAAACTAAAAATTGCACAGAAAAACTAAAAAAAAACTAAAAAAGAAATCTTATGAGAAGCTACAAAGACTTCTTCCACCTCAGAAGTATATAAAAAGTCAAGCAGAAGTCCATAGATAATCAGAAAGGGAAGGCATCAGTCAAGTCTTTGACAATCCAAGCAAACAAGATGATGAGATGAGAGACTAGTCAAATAGCCTGCAGAACTTTTATCATTAGTGAAGGACTGTTCTGAATTGAGAAAACCTACTGTGAGGACCATGGAAGGGACCAAAAAAAAAGGAATCAACAAGTGTGGATCTGTCATCAATTGAGGAATGGCTGAACAAATTGTGGTATATGAATGCAGTGGAGTACTATTATTCTGTAAGAAATCATAAACAGCCAGACTTTAGAAAAGCCTGGAAAGACTTGCATGAACTGATCCTGATTGCAACAGGAACATTGAAAACATTACAAGCAACATTATGTGATGATCAATTATAATAGACTTAGCTCTTCTCAGCAGTACAATGATCAGAGACAAGTCTAAAGGACTTGTAATGGAAAATACCATCCACATCCAGAGAAAGAACTATGGAATCTAAATGCAAATCAAAGTATACTATTTTCCATTTTAAAAATTTGTTTTATGCTTTATGTTTTTTCCATCTCATGTATTTCCCCTTTTGTTCTGATTCTTTTTTCACAACATGACTAATATAGAAATATGTTTAACATAGTACTATTTGGATAATCTATTGTTATCAAGGGGAAGAGGGAGAAAACTATGGAACTGAATATCTTACGAAAAAGTTAATATTGAAAAATTTTTTAAAAAAGGAAAAAAATGCAAAAAATAAGTGTTGTCCTGGAAGTTCTCAGTCCTAGATAACCCAGACCCAGGTCTATAGAAGGCCTTGAAAATAAAGTTCTCTGAACCCTAAAATCCAAGGAAAGTTAGCATAAGGCATTAATGCAAAATATATTAATGCAGGCAACTAGGTGGTAAAGTGAATAGAGCACCAGTCCTGGAGTCAGAAGGACCTGAGTTCAAATCTGGCCTCAAACATTTAATAATTAGCTAGCTGTGTAACCTTGGGCAAGTCACTTAACTCCATCGCTTTGCAAAGAAAAAATAATAAAACCTAGATAAAATAAAATAAAATAAAATAAAGATATATTAATCCAAGAACCTAGAAGACCCAAGTCAAGACTAAATGGAAGTGACTAATTCTCCCAAAATAGCAGCAAAAGCCAGAGATTTGCTGTGGTACAATCCCCAATTTAGAGACTAAGGCTGAAAAAATAAGTAACCAAAAGAAATGTGATCCCAACATAATCCAAAAAAAAAAAAAAAGATAGAATAACTCCACAATAACTGCAAGCAAAGACTCAAAGGGGGAAAATAGTTGACAAATACTGCATTGATACTTTGAAGAAATAAAGCAAGAGATTAAAAAAAAACTAAATAAAAGTTCTAAAGGAAAAAAATTGGATAAATAGCTAAGAACAAAAAGTATTAAATTTTATTCAAAAAGCAAACTTTCTGAAAATTAGCATAGACCAAATAGAATTCAATGACTCAACTTCCAGTCAAGATGACAGGGAGAAGCCAGGAACTTTACTATGCTCTCATGGGTTTCCCTTAGAAATGACATTAATCAAGCCTCTTAACAGATTTTGGAGTGACAGAACCCACAAAAGAACAGAATGGAACATCATCCAGCAAGGTCTGTCACAAGGGAAAACAGAAACCAGCACACCAGCAGCAGGGAAATACAGGGACTAACCTAAAGTCCTCAGCTATGGGGGAGATCTCCAGCACAGTTTAAACTCAGGTCAGTTGTGCAACAGATGGACTGGGAGAGCTCCAGTGCCAGTACTCAGGACTCCCAAATCAGTCAGTGTGGCTGGTCTGGACGGCCTGACCTGGATAGCTAGCCCTTGGCATTCCCAGTCAAGTAGGCCTAATGTTCCCATGCAGATAAGCCCAGAGAAAACCCCAGATGTTCCCTCTTTTTCCAATAGCCCAGGGACTGGGTGACTGATACACTCAGCATTGATGGTCCAGAGAGAGAGAAAGCCTCTGGCATTCCTTACCTGATAGACCACTGAACAACCCCCTGGAGTTCCTAATATCAATATCCCCTAGTCAGTAAAAAAAAGCCTTTAGGGTTCTCAACACTGAAGGGCTACTAGTGAACCCCTTGCCCAAAACAAGAACTTTAGGATAGGACCCCCAGTAACAAATCCCAAAATAAATATGAAAAGTCAAAGAAAAGTAGGATCTTTTGAAAGTTACCTTGGAAATAAGTATGAGCACAACACTAGCTCAGAAAGGAGGGGCAGAAGGAGTACCAAATGTGAAGTCTCAGAGGAGAATATGAATTGATCTTCAGCTCTGAAAGACTTCTTGGAAGAGCTAAGAAAGGATTTAAAAATCAGATGGAAAAATTGGGAAAAGAAATGCAAGAAAAAAATTAGCATCTTGCAACAAAAAATGACAGGAGAAAACAAATCCTTTAAAAATACAATCGGGCAAATGGAAAAAAATCAGCTCCTTTAAAAAACAGAATTAACCAAATAGAAAAGCTAACTGAAAAAAATAACTCCTGAAATAATAGGCTGGGATGAATGGAAGCTAATGACTCCATGAGACACCAAGAATTAGTTAAATAAAATTTTAAAAATGAAAAAAAAATAGAAAATAGAAAAATAGCTCACTGGTAAAAACAACTAAACTGGAAAATAGATCCAGAAGAGATAATTTAAGAATTATTGAACTACCGAAAAATTGATTTGTAGACAGGTTTTGTTTCCCTTGGGACTGAAACAAAACATACAAATGGTAGTTCTGGTGCATAAGGGCCATACAATATAAGCAAAGTCATCATACAATACTAATATTAATAGAATGCTGTCAGAGTTAAAGGTCATGGAATTTCTTTTCTATTAAATTGAGAAATTGTTTTTATTGAACTACCAGAAAGCTATATTAAAAAAAAAAGCCTGGATAGAATTCTTCAGGAAATCATCAAGGAAAACTGCTCTGGTAATCTGGAAACAGAGGGCAAAATAATCATGGAAAGAATTCATTGATCACCTCCTGAAAGGAATTCTAGAATGAAAGTGTCAAGGAATATTGAAGCCAAACTCCAGAATTACCATATCAAGGAGGAGATCTTGTAGACAGTCAGAAAGAAGCAATTTACATACTGAGAAAACACAGTCAGACTTACATAGGATCTGGCTATATCAACATTGAAGGATAGAAGAATTTGGAATATGATATTCTGGAGGGCAAGGGAACTTGGATTCCAACCAAGACTCAACCACTCATACTTTCAGTGACATTACCAAAATAGGTGGTTTTCAAACTTTCATGATGAAAAGACCCAAGCTGAACAGAAAATTTGATCTTCAAATGGAGACTCAAGAGATTCATGAAAAGGTAATCAGGGGAAAAGAAAAAGATTGCAATTCAATAAAATTAAATTGGTTACATCCCTACCTAGGAAGAAGAATCTCATAACTCTTGAGAATTATAACTCTATTGGGGGAGTATACTTAGCTTGAAGGGATGGACATAAGTGGATTTTGATGGGATGATTTACAAACAAAATATTAATAAAAGGAGAATTGATATGATATGGGAGGAAGGGGGAGGCAGAATGGAAAAAAATTACATCATGTGAAGAGGTACAAAGAACCTATTACAGTAGAAGAAAGGAGGGAGGTGATGAGAACTGCTTGAATCTTACTCTCATTGGAGTTTACTCAAAGAGGGAATAACACATACACTCAGTTGGGTTTATCTTACCCTTCAAGTGTTAGAAGGGAAAGGTTGGGGGAGGAGCAGGGAAGAAAGGACTGATAGAAGGGAGGGAAGGAAGAAGGGGGAAAAGAGATGGGGGAAGAAAATGGAAGATGGGCTGATAGAAGGGGGTACAGATTGAGGGAGGCAAAACACCAGTGAGGAAGGATAGTTTAAAAGGAGATAAAGTGTAAACTGAGAGTTTAAAATATGAAGGGTACTCCTGATTGTTTTTTTCCTTTCAGCTGAAGAGTAATGTATTCTTTACTTTGTGTGTATCTCCCTGCTTTAAATGTTTTTCTTGTAAGGAGCATATTGTAGGATTCTGGTTTTTAATCCAAACTACTATCTACTTCCATTTTATGGGAGAGTTCATCCCATTCTCATTCACAAACTGTGATGAACTCTCCCATAAAATAGAAGCAGGGGTAGTAATCTTCATCTTAGACTAAGCAATCGCAAAAATAGATATCATTAAAAGGGATAAGGAAGGAAACTACATCCTCCTAAAAGGTACCATAGACAATGAAATAATGTCAATGCCAAACATGTATGCACCAAGTGGTATAGCGTTCAAATTCTTAAAGACAAAGCTAAATGAGTTACAGGAAGACAGAGACAACAAAACTCTCCTGGTGGGGAGATCAAAGGGTATGCACATTTTTATTGCCCTTTGGGCCTAATTCCAAATTGCTCTCGAGACAGGTTGGATGAGTTCATAGCTCCACCAACAATGTAATAGTGTCCCAGATTTCCTATATCCCTTCCAACATTGATTATTGTCCTTTCTGGTCATGTTGGTCAGTCTGAGAGATGTGAGGTGGTAATCTCTCAGAACTAGATCAATATAAACATAATATAAGGAAGTTAAGGAAGTAAACAGAATGTTAGAAAAGTTAACTATGATAGACTTCTGGAGAAAATTGAATGTGGATAGAAATGAATATATATTTTTCTGTGGTGCATAGAACCCACACAAAACCTGATCATGTATCAGGGCATAAAAACCTCAGAATCAAATGCAAAAAGGCAAAAATATTGTGCATATCTTTAAGATCATACTTCAATAAAAATCATGTGCCCTAAAGGAGTTAGATCTAATATTAATTGGAAACTAAATAACTTAATTTTAAAGAATAAGTGGATCAAACAGCAAATCATAGAAATAATTAATAATTTCATCCAAGACAATAACAATAAGGAGATCACATATCAAAATATGTGGGATACAGTCAAAGCAGTTATTAAGAGAAATACTTACTTGAAAAAAATAAAGAGATCAATGAATTTGGTATGCAACTAAAAAAGTTAGAGAAAGAACAATTTAAAAATCCACAATTTATTTAATTATTTAATTGATTTAACATTTAATTGTTCTTTTACTAATTAGAAATACTGAAAATCAAAGGAAAGGTTAATAAAATGGACAGAAAACTATTGAACTAATAAATAGGGCGGTTAGGTGGCAGAGTGGATAAAACACTGGCCCTGGAGTCAGGAGTACCTGGGTTCAAATCTGGTCTCAGACACTTAATAATTACCTAGCTGTGTGGCCTTGGGCAAGCCACTTAACCCCATTTGCCTTGCAAAATACTTAAAAAACCCAAAAGACCAATGAATTTAAGAATTTTCATTGTTAAGGGGCTCAGACCAGTTGTTATCAAATTAATAATATCTCATATAAAATAAACTCCCTAAAGACACAAATGAGGTAGCCTCATGGACCCTAGGGTCTCTTTCATTGCTCCAATGTTTAAATAAGCTAATTTTTGTGCTTTTTACATGAGGTATTTACCATTAGAAACAACTGAACTGGAAAATTAAAAGTCATTATATTCCTTGAAACTCATTATTTAAAAAAGTACTGGCCACTATGACTCAAGAAATAATAAACAAAAATTTCCTAGATCTATTAGAGCAAGAGGGCAAAATTAAAAATAGAAGATCTGCCAATCATCTTTTAAAGAAAATACTAAAAGTCCCAGGAAAGTGTTACCTAAAACTCAATTTCAAAGTCTAAAGGAAAAATACTTAAGTATCCAGAAAAAAAAAAGAATTCATGTACCAGTAGTCAAGATCACACAAGACATGGCAGTCTTTATCAAAAATGAGAGGAGATTTTGGAATAGACTTCCCAAAGACAAAAGCATTAATATGCAGCCAAGAATAACATATCTTACAAAAATAACTATAATCCTACAGGAAAACAAATGAATTTTTAATTTGGATGGAAGTTTTTCCTGCTACTTCTTACATTCAAGTAATTGTCTGTAATGTCTCTCTAATTAACCTTTGAGTTCTCTTTTGAGATTTTAGTGACTCATTATTTATAGCTAGAAAACTTTGGCAATAGAATATTTCTTTTGTTTCAGGGAACAACTTGGGGCTTCTTGAATGATGTGCTATGCAATTTCATAAAATAAATGAGATCTTTTTTGAGACATTTTTTGTAAAGATTGATTCCTTCTAATGTTGGTCACATTGGTTTTGTTTGTTTGTTAAAACCCTTTTAAATTTAATATAATAAAAATTATCTATTTTACATTTTGTAATTCTTTCTATTTCTCTCTATTTTATCTATTCTATCTATTTTATGTATACTTTCTATTTCTATCTATTTTACATTTTCAATTCTTTCTAATTTTTTTTGGTCAAAAACTTCTTCCCTTCTCCACAGATCTCATAGGTAAACTATTTTAGTATTTATATTACTTCATTGTTTATAGTAACTTTTAGCAAGATGTAGTTTCCTTCCTTATTTCTTTTGATTGGATCTATTTTTTGCTTTTGCTTTATCTGATATCAATATTGTTACTCACTTTTTAAAAAAATTTAATTGAAGCATAATAGATTCTGTTACAGCCCCTTTCTTTTACTATATGTGTTTCTCTCAGCTTTAAGTGTGTTTCTTGTAAATGATATATTGTAAGATTCTGGTTTTTTGATCCACTCTGCTATCTCTTCCATTTTATGGGAGTGTTTATTCCATTCACATTTACAGTTATGATATACTTATCCCATCCTATTTTATCTCCTTTGACTCTTTCCCTCTTTACCAGTGTTTTGTTTCAGCCTATGCCCTACCCCCATTCTGTCCTCTCTTCCATCAGTCCCCCTCCCATACTTTAATTTTCACCTCCCCTACTTCCCTATTAAGTAGGATAGATTTCTATATTCATTTTAGTGTATATGTCATTCCCTCTTTGAGCCAATACTGATGAGTTCAATCAATGTCCAATTTTTCTCCTCTCTTATATGATTTTTTAGGGTTGGTTTTTTTTTTTTTGCAAGGCAATGGGGTTAAGTGGGTTGCCCAAGGTCAGACAGCTAGGTAATTATTAAGTGTCTGAGGCCAGATTTGAACTCAGGTACTCATGACTCCAGGGCCGGTGGTCTATATACTGTGCCACCTAGCTGCCCCTCTTATATGATTTTTAAGTTCCTTTCTGAGCTTTTCCAGGTGTTCTTTCTGGATTTGAGACCACTTCCCATTTTTGTTTGTGGCTTTTCCCAAAGGTATTTTGACATTGTTGTCCTTTTCTATTTGCTTCTTGATCTTCCCTGTCACCATGATAACTTTCTATGGTCAGATTCTTTTTTTTTGTTGTTTTTTGCTCATTTTGGGGGGCCCTTTTCCTTTCTTTTAATTTGACCTCTGCTTCCAAAGTTTTAGGGGCATTGTCTTAGACTTCTTATGCCAGATGCTGCAGACTCTTGATGTTTACCTGGTGTTGCACTGATATTGTCCTGAGTTCCCTAGGTAACCCTGTGTCTGGCACTGCACTGATGCAGGAGTCTTAGGAGGTGGCTGGCACTGCTGGAGGTCATAGGATGTCTGGCATATGTTCAGGCTAGTGGAGTGCCTTTTTTTTTGCTTCCCTTGGGATTACACAGAAGAACATGATGATATGGCTGCTGGAAGTTGCCTGTTTTACCTGGGCTACATGGAAGTATGTGACAATGCTTCAAATTGGAGTTTGCTCATTCCCTGACTGTGCTGAGGCACATGGGGGAGAGTGGGACTCAGGGTTGACATTTGCTGCTCCACCACACTAGGGCTCAGGATCTTTCACTAGTTTGCTGATGTGGGGTTTGCTGCTGGCTTGCTGGGATTCTTCCTGTCCTAAACTGTGCTTCCCTTTTACTGAAGCGAAATGAACTTATATTGTTGATCTTCCAAGTTCCTTGGACTAAAATATTATTCATCCAAGGGGCAGCTAGGTGGTCTAGTGAATGGAGCACCAGTCCTGGAGTCAGGAGGACCTGAGTTCAAATCTAGCCTAGCTGCATGACCCTAAGCATGTGACTTAACCCTGATTGCCTTGCAAAAAACAAAAACAAAAAATTGCTTATCCTATCTTCTTACTGGTTCTGCTAATTCAGGATTGTTTTGGGGTGTTATTTTATGGTTGTTTGGAGGTGAATATAGGAGAATTACAGCAATTTACTGCTTGCTTCCTGGAAGTGGTCATATGAGCTTTAATTTCTTCATCTAAAACTGCCCATTCATATCCCTTGATCAACTGGGGAAATACTGATATTCTTATGAATTTAACAAAGCACTATATAGATTCAAAATATTAGATCTTTATCAAAGAAACTGTTTTTAAAAAAATTCCGGGGTGATTAGGTGGTGCAGTGGATAGAGCACTGACCCTGAAGTCAGGAGGATCTGAGTTCAAATGTGACCTCAAACACTTAATAATTGCCTATCTATGTGGCCAAGGGCAAGCCTTGCAAAAACCTAAAATAAATTCCCTCAATTTTCTGCTTTTCTTCTGATATTGCTTATTGGTTTTATTTGGATAAAACACTTTTAATTTAATATAACTAAAATTATCCATTTTGTCTCACTATGCTCTCTATCTCTTGCTTATTCATAAATTTTTCTCTTGTTCATATGTCTGATAGGTAATATATGATAAATTTACTTATGGTCTCTCCCTTTATACTTTGGTTATTTATCCATTTTGATTTTATTCTGGTAAATAGTGTAATATATTGGTCTATACCAACTTCTGCCAGACTACTTTCCAATGAGCACCTATTTTAAAATTTAAATGCCATCTTAAACATAGAAAGAAACACATCTTGTTTAGAGGAAATATCCTGAAATGCATCTTTTACATGTTAATGAGCATAGGATAATAAATGTCCACTCAGAATCCTAAAATCTTTAAATGCCATAAAGAAAAGTTAAAATGAAGGGTAACTAGGTGATACAGTGGATAGAGCACTGGCCTTGGAGTTGGGACAACCTGTTTCAAATCTGACCTCAAATACTTAATAATTGCCTAGTTGTGTGACCTTAGGAAAGTCACTTAATCCCATTGCCTTAAATAAATAAAAAATTTTAAAATAAACTTTAAAAAAAAGAAAAGTTAAAATGACAGCATGTCTGTGGTCTATTTTGTTCTGTTTTAATGGTCTAAGGAGAAGAAAAAATGGGAGGGACAGGGGACTATGTTGAAAAGGAAAGGAGGAAAGAAGAAAAATACTGTATACACATATATAACAGAGGAACAGAAATTCCATGAACTGTACTTTAAACTAAATCTAATAAACAGAAATTGAGCACAATTACAGAGGGGGAGAGAAAGAGAGAGAGAGAGAGAGAGAGAGAGAGAGAGAGAGAGAGAGAGAGAGAGAGAGATTGACTACTGAGGGACCTTAAGCTACCTCTTTCAGGCCTGAACAAATACAACCAAATGATAAATAAGAAATGAGTTAAGCACTTGAAAATAAATTTAGAAAAATTATCTCAGTAAAGGAAAACTATAAATATAATAAACCATCTTAATAATATATAGTAATGAAAGACATACATATATTATTTTAAATAATAGCAAAATTAACATGGAAGAACAAAATATTCAAGAATATCAGGGATAATAAAGAAAAAAGTTGTAAGTTAGGAAGTCTATTAGAACTAGATCTCAAACTGAATTATGAAGCAGTAATAATTAAAACAATTTGGCAATAGTCGATAGAGAGAGATAGAGAGAGAGAAATCAATGCCCTAGTCAAGGTACAGCATACAGAATCAAACAACTACAGTAGCATAATGTTTTACATACCCCTAAACCCTAATTACATGTGAAGGGGTAGAGGAAAAGAGAGAGACTCATTATTTCATAGAAACTGATTGGGAAAACTCAATAGAAATTTTGCAGAAATTAGGTTTAGACCAATACATCTTTACTTTTAAATAAATATATGACCTAGATATAAAAGATCACAGCATGAGCATGTTAAAGGAACAAGGAAGACATTACCTTTAGGATCCATTAATAAAGAAACTATTCAAAACTCAATAGGTCATACAAAAGATTATAGAAAATAGAATGGACAATTTTGATTATATAAAAATGAAGAGTAGTAAAATTGAAAATAAAATGAGTAACTGGGGGTAGGGAGGACTGTGCAACATGTTTTGCTGATAATGTCTCATTTTTAAGAATTGATTAAAATTTCTAAGACTAAGAGCTAGTCCAACAAAAGATCAATGGCTTAAAGATACTAACATGCAATATTTGAAAGAAATACAAGCTCTCCATAGACAAGTTTATATTAATAATAATTAGAGAAACGCAAATTAAAGCAACTTTACGGTTCTACATCACACTGATCAGATTGGCAAAGATGACCAAAAAAGAAAATGATAAATGTCAGAAGATCTTTCTAGGAAAGCCTTGGAACCAAGGGCAGAAAGTTGCCAAATTGTGAATATATCCTTTTAGTCAACTAAGCCGTATTCCCTCCCCCCCAAAAAAAATCAAAGAAAGAAGAGAAGGATTTATATACGCAAAAATTTCTATAGTACCTCTTTTCATGGGAGACAAAAATTGTCACCTACTTATCTTCCTATTATGGAATGACTGAATAAATTGTGGTATATGAATATAATGGAATATTATTATGCAATTAAAATGATGAAGTGGACAATTTCAGAGGAAACTGGGAAGATCTTTGTGAACTGATAAAGCAAAGTTAGCAAAAGTAGAAAAATTTATAAAATTATATTCTAGAAACTCTCACTTTGAAAGACTTTAAAACTATTATTGATGCAATGATCAACCATGAATTCAAAAGAATAATAAGTATGCCATTCACTTCTAAAAATGCAGATAGATATGTATTTTTAGGATTGGTAGAAGATATGCATTTTTAGGATTGGCAAAAGTGGGAGTTTGTTTTGCTGGATTATATAACTTTTGTTGAGGGATTCGTTTTTGTTTGTAAGTTTATTGAGTCATAGTGGATTTATTTTTTTTAATTGCTACATGAAAAAATGAAAATGAAATTGCATTTGATTGAATTTAGTATATACTTTTCTTTTAAAAAAGCAATCAAAATACAATAAATTCATTGTTTTAAACACACCCACACAAATTGCAATTAGACAACTTGCTTAAAAAAGCTGCCTTCTACAAAAACAGAGTCAAGATTGTAATATTATAATTATATCTATTATAATTTTATCCCATTACGCCCCTCTCTCTGAGAAGAGCAGAATAGGTAATCTCTGTTCTGAGACTCCTGCTTCTCCTCATAGCAGGAATCAAAGCCTTCTTTGAAGAAGGTTGGAGGAAGGAGACTCTAAAAATATCTTTTCTTACTTCCTTATGAGGCATGTCAAGACAGACAATGGGCATACTAACTTACATGAGCAAAACAAAATAGCACCTATGTGCCACTCACTACTTATACCATGATGAGGCAAGGAAATAGGATTTTAAGAAATGCAGACTAATCTTTTGAAAAGTTTAGCAGTAAGATGTCCCACTGATGGTACCCCAAAGAGAATCAGAGTCAGAAATAAAATAATAAAATTAACATATAAAGCAAAATATTCATAGTTTCACCTTTTTTTAGTAGCAAAGAAGTAGAAACGGTGAGTTCCGATGAAGTAAGAATGACTTAACAATTATATGAATGTAACAGGAGGAAAAAAATATGAAGTATATACAGAATTATGGGAAGACTTCTATGAACTGATGGCAGAGTAAACATAACCAAAAATATATAAGCAATAACTACAACATTGCAAATGGACAGAACAATAAAATGAAGACAAAGTCTGTATAATGATCAATATCCCTGAAATTGTTAGTTTTATTTAACTGTGCTTCATTTGTTACAAGAGAAAATTTAATGGTGAGATTGTAAACTCCCTGATGACAGAGACTGACTTTTGCCTTTTTTTAGTCCCCAGATTGGCACAATGCTAAGCACATAGTAAACACTTATTAAATGTTTATTGAATTGAAACTGAAAAGGCGGAAGAATGAAGAAGGGGCACAACTGCAAATTATGATGAAATGAAAGCAAAAGACATTAATAAGACTTTTCATTACTTCTTAAAATGTTTGGTAATGAAAAGGATTATATTTATTTTAGGATCTGGACCAGACTTGGTAAGCACATGATAAGGAAGGACCAGTGGTATGTGACTATAGGCAAGTTACTCCTTACCAAATGACTCCTCTATGAGTCTTAATTGTCCTATCTATAAAATGGCAATAATAAGATCCATTATACTTACCTCAAGAGGTTGTTATCATGTTCTAAGCAAAAAAAAAAATTCTTAAAATCTTTTGTGTATCTAAAAGCTTTCTTAAATTCTAGATAATACCAGTACTTAAAAGAAGCAAGAAGGAATTATGGGATTATAAACAAGTCCTGAAGAAAAATAAATCCCAGGCAGAAATGGAGACACTGAAAATTCAATATCCAAATACCAGTGATAAGAAGCTATGCTATAATGATCCTTTTCTTTCTTTTTCAAGGCAAAGTAAGTGAACATAAAAACTTTTTTTAAAAAAAAGTCTCTAACTTTCTTGTCTGAAGACAAAGGACAATGGAAAAGCTCACATTTTATTCAGTATTCTTGAAATTATCCCAAAATCTAAAACCACATTACGGATTACAAATAGAGCAGTATATCTGAAGAGGGTAAAAAAACTAATGGGAGTTATGACCCTAAGTCATGGCAAAACAGTCCAAGTTGATTGATTTTTTTTCTTTTTCCAATATAGAATAGTGACCTGAAAAATACCCAATAGACCATATTGCCATTTCTCAGTTGCTAAAAAGAATGGGTTTTTTTTAGCATATTTTTGAGCAGAAAATTTTTCGAGTATTGGTGCATGGATTGTGAAGCATAAAATGATCAGAAGCAATTGTTTTTAAAGTTCTGTATCATGTGATCAGAGTTTTGGCATTATTTACAATCAAAAGACAAACAAAATATCTAAATCCTGGAATTTGGTATTTAAACATCAAAAAAGAGAACAACAGAATAAAACAAGTTGAATATCATGAAATATTTCTAGAATACCAATGAAAGATAAAATTTCAATTTTGAAAATATGGGATGAAATCTACATTTACCTCATTCAAAAATAATACTTATCTGATTGAAATAATATCCAAAAAAGAATATTTAGAGCTTAATCAAAGAACTTGGGATAAGTAATATAACTTTTTTCAAATGCTTTGAGTATACTGATTGAGCATATAATCCTCTAACAATAACAATAATGATGTCATTTTTATTTTTCAACATTTAAATTGAGCCAGTCATTCCCTAGTTAATGGCCCACATTGAATATTTAATTGTGGTATTGTTTTATCAGAATATTGGATATAACTAAATACCTTTATTGAAAAGACCAATATTTCTATCTTACAGAAAAGAATACAGAGACATTCTAAAATGAAAATGTAGCTTGTTTTAATTTCTTAATCAAAAAAATGTATATTAGCAATCAAGACATCACATTAATACATCATAATGCTGCATCTCATTTCCAAAGAAATGAGAAACTAATCATTAATTCAGCTATTCCACCCAGTTAGAATTGCTAAGCACTCTATACCCAGGCATCAACAAAAGCATAAAACACTAAAATGAGGAGGGAAAACTGTCAAATGTATAAAATCATTTTGACTTAGTTTTACTATTATTTATGGGAAGATTTTAATCCATATCAATTCTCTACATTATCTACAAAGTATGTGATCAAACTAAATTTCATATCTATATTTTATTTCTTTATAAATTACAGTAAATATTATTCATAAAATCATTTTAAGATAAATATTTTATAATCTTGAAAGAAATTCCATTTTCCAATGAATAAAAACTATCCTTCTGGCATGAAAAGAAGTCCCATTTTATGAAAGAAAAAGGAAAATATAGCAGTCCTGTGGACATACATACCAGATTATACGAAGTGAGTCAGGTATACTGGGCCTCCAAAAAATTGATATACTCAATTTTTAAGTTTGCATTCTTTCAATTTGCTTGTTAATTTTTAAACATTGTTTAGTTTTAGTTCTGGTAGTTCATTTGATGAATACAAAGAATATCCTTTACTGACTGATTATTCAATAAGTGTGTGCCACAAGAAAAATAAATAAAATTCCCTGGGTATGTACCCTAATTAAATGGATTTTATAAACTGATGAGGGCATTGTTACTATATATTTTTAAGGGCAAAATAACAAAACAAAAAATTCTGACTTCATATAAATTACCTTTGAATGAACAAAAGTGAAGTGATTTCAGATGCAGACAATCATGTTTAATAACATTTCTAAGTTATGGTCTCAAAGATTTGAGGAGAAATTCAAGTTATTAGTCAAAGTACTAATTATTTATTAGTTATGTCATGATATGATATCTATGTGTGTATGTGTGCATATATGTATATCTCTATTTTATTGGCATACTTAGTAGGAGCTGAAAACAAAATATTTTTAAAAGAAATACTGCTGGGGTGGCTAGGTTGTGCAGTAGATAGAGCACTGGCCCTGGAGTCAGGAGTACCTGAGTTCAAATCCGACCTCAGACACTTGATAATTACCTAGCTGTGTGGCCTTGGGCAAACAACTTAACCCCATTGCCTTGCAAAAAAACCCCCAAAAAACAAAGAACAAAGAAATACTGCTAATGTTAGGGAAAATATGAATAAAAAGCCCAAGATGGGGAAAAACATTCAATGAGCTAAATATTAGGAAAAGTTACCAAACCATTCCTACATCCAATATTCAAAGGAAAAAGCAATTCAGTTATATCATTTATTCATGTTGAGTTGCTGGTTTAATGTGCTTCTTAAAACTTTTCACCCAGTAGTAGGAAAAGTAGTAGTCTGGCAGTCAAGGAACCTACATTGTAATCCCAATTATGATGTTACCTAGTGAATTTACTTTGAGGAAAGCACTGGGTGACTATTTCTTGAATGATAAAATAAGAAAATTATAACACATGTCTCACAAAATCTTGAATGTGCTTTCAGTTGTCTCCAAGCTCTCTTGAAACTATCAAAATTCTAAAACTTTTCAGCCACATTCACAAATAACTATTTCTCTTTTTAAAATAATTTTTCTTAAATGGGTTTCTTTTTAATTATGTTACTCTATACTTTAATGTGTGTCATTTCAGTCTTTTTTTTCAGACAAGAACAAAATAAAATAAAAGCTGCATCTTTGATAGCAGAACATCTTTTATGAACATCTAACATTTCCTTTTGTGTTCCATGAATGCAATATAACTTATGATACCAAAATGGACACCTCTGATAATCACTGTTTTTAGTACTTCTCAGAGAGATACAGACTGACTTTAGAAATATTGTAAACATATAATTAATCTGGAGTGCAGATAGGCCAGAAAAATGAGCTTAGATTCATCCATCACCTTCTTTAGAATGACTATTTAACCATCCCATTGACATTTGTCTCTATCTGCTCTTTGTGGAAGCTTAGCTTTGGGGTGTTGGGTTGTATCTGGAGTCAGAGACTAGGTTCTAATCATCATTTTAGTGACTATGTGAACTTGGATAGACCATTTAACCTCTTTGTTTTCAGGTTTTTTTATCTGTAAAATAGAAGGGGATTTATATAATTTGAGCAGTATCAAATTTATGAATCATGAGGGATTTCAATATTTTGGTGATATAATGGACCACTCCTCAACAAAATCCTAATTGAAGGCAGTGGTGGAGTATTAAGGTGATAATGAGTTTTTTTAAAAAATGTTATTTTATTTTTCCACAATTACATGTGAAAACAATTTTTAGCCTTCATTTTTTTAAAAATTGAGTTCCAAATTCTCTCCTTCCCTCATTAAGAAAGCAAAAAATTTGATATAGGTTATATATGAGTAGTGATATAAAACATATTTCATATTAGTAAAAGAAAACAAAGACCCCCTCCAAAAGCCAAGAAAATAAGAAAAATAAAGTAAGCTTTGATTTATCTTCAGACTCCATCAGTTCTTTCTCCTGAGATGGATAGCATTTTTCATCATAAGACCTTGGGATTTCTTGGATCATTGTATTGTTGAGGATAGCTAAGTTATTCACAATTGATTATCAAACAATATTGCTGTTTTGGAGCAGCTAGGTGACACAGTGGATAGAGTACTGGACCTGGAGTCAGGAGGACCTGAGTTCATATCCAGCCTCAGACATTCAATAATTATCTAGCTGTGTGGCCTTAAGCCACTTAACCCCATTGCCTTGCAAAAACTAAAAAAAAAAAATGCTGTTTTGTGTACAGTGTTTTGCTGGTTCTGTTCATTTCAGTTTCATCAGTTCATGCAAGTCTTTTCAAGTTTTTCTGAGAAGATCCTGATCCTTATTTTTTATTTTTTTAGTTTTTTTAGTTTTTGCAAGGCAATGGGGTTAAGTGGCTTGCCCAAGGCCACACAGCTAGGTAATTATCAAGTGTCTGAGGCCGGATTTGAACTCAGGTAATCCTGACTCCAGGGCCAGTGCTCTATCCACTGCGCCACCTAGCTGCCCCCTGATCCTTATTTCTTATAGCACAGTAGTGTTCCATCATAATCATATACCACAAACTTATTTAGCCATTCCCCAAAGATGGGCATCCCTTCAATTTCCAATTATTTGCCACAAGAAAAGAGTTCTTATAAATATTTTTTGTACACATAGGTTCTTTTCCTTTTTATATTATCCCTTTGGGATACAGATCTAATAGCAGTATTGCTGGCTCAAAGGGTATGTGTGATTTAATATTTCTTTGAGTATAGTTACAAATTTCTCTAAACAATGGTTGAATCAGTTCACAATTCCACAAACAATACACAGTTATCTCAATTTTTCCACATCCTTTCCAACATTTGTAATTTTCTTTTTTTGTCATATTAGCTAATATAATAGATGTGAGGTGGTCCCTCAGAATTATTTTAATTTGCATATCTCCAATAAATAGTTATTTAGAGCATTTTTATATGGTTATATGAAAAAACATTGATTACTTCATCCAAAAACTACTTTTCTATGTCTTGTGATCATTTATCAATTAGGGAATGCTCTTATTTTTATATATTTTACTCAATTATCTAACACTTTATCAGTGGAGCATAGGTCTTGGCATTGAATGTGAGCCGCACAGCAAAATATTTTCCTTCCAAGAACCAGTCTTGCTAAATATTAACATGGCAACCTGTGAAATAAAATTTCAACATGACCATCAGTCCTATCTTCCTCTAGCAGAGTTGTGGTGAAAAGGGTAGAGAATATTGATTATCAAAGAGTATTTAGACCATTTGTACCTTAATTTAGAAGCCACTTGTCTAGTGACCAATGAATCTGAAGAATATATATCTTGTCATCATCACTATAAATGAAAGAAGATTGACAAAGTTGCACATATGTGGAAGGAAAGTCTATAAGTATATGTTCAAAGAGACAAATAAAGGATTTTGCAGAGATAGTTTTATCCAATATTCAAAGGTAACATGATTTAGAATTTCATGGAACACTTGATCATCTTGCTTTGTAATAGTAATGATAAATCTGAGAAAAAAAGCCCATAATAAAGATTTTAATTTATGTGCTAGCTCCTCTTGCTGAAGATAAAGAAATAGAGAAAGATATACAGAACTGGGTAAGACCCTCTACCTTTTTTTTGAACAGTCAGTGCCTCAGCCCTTGGGAATTTTAAAAAAAAATTTTAGTAAGTTTTTTTTAAATTAATATGTCCTTCCCACAACCCATCCCCTACAAGTTTATAAAAAAAAAATCCTCAGTGCCTATCTAAAGCAAAACAATGTTCTACATTAGGCTGTCGAAAGATGTATTTCTCTTTCTACATTTTAAGTTCACCTCTCTGTCAAGAGGTGAATGGATAGTCTTATCTCCTTTCGGATATGCAGTTTATTATTTCATTGACAAGAGTTCTTTCCAAAGTCTTTCAAAGTTGATTTTCTCTATAATGATATTATCATTGCATAAATTGTTCTCCTAGTTCTACTCACTTTACTTTGCATCAGTTCATAAAGGTCTTCCTAGTTTGCTTTGAAATTGTCCATTTTATCATTTCTTATAGCTCAATAACATTCCTTCCATATACTGCTATTTATTTAATCTTTCCCTAATAGTCTCCCCACTTCATTTGTATACATTTTAAAACTCAATGACTTCAATGCAAAGGTAGAAATAAGAGAGCACAGCAAAAATATGTGGGAAAATAGGACTCATGGTAAAGAAATAAAAGAGTGCAAAAACCATCTAGATGCTACATATCTTTTATTTATTTTTTTAATTAACGATTTTATTTTCAGTTTTACAATTTTTCCCAATCTTACTTCCCTCCCCCCACCCCCCACCCCCACAGAAGGCAGTTTGTCAGTCTTTACATTGTTTCCATGGTAAACATTGATCCAAATTGAGTATGATGAGAGAGAAATGATATCCTTAAGGAAGAAACATAAAGTATAAGAGATAGTAAGATTAGACAATAAGATATCAAGGTTGTTTTTTTTTCTAAATTTAAGGTAATAGTCCTTGGTCTTTGTTCAAACTCCACAGTTCTTTCTCTGTATACAGATGGTATTCTTTATTGCAGACAGCCCCAAATTGTCCCTGATTGTTGCACTGATGGAATGAGCGAGTCCATCAAAGTTGATCATTGCCCCCCCATGTTGCTGTTTGGGTGTATAGTGTTTTTCTGGTTCTGCTCATCTCACTGGATGCTACATATCTTTATCTCATTAAAAAATAAATGCAAAAATTTCCTCTGCCAATAAAGATGAACATTTTCTCTCTAATTTAAAGAGAATTGCCCAAAACTCTGCCAGGGCCATACAGCCAATCCATACAAATCGAATGCATATTTTCCTAACTTTGAAGCCAACCCTCTATTGTACTATACTGTCTTAGATTGTTCTCATACTATACTACCTACACAAACTTAAGGCCATCTTTAATGAAAACGTAAAAATGGAATAGCTATTCTATTCTATTTCATTCTATTCTATAGTAGACAACATCATTACAGTCATATGACTGATTAAAAAGGATAAATAATACAAAACCCCACTGTATTGTATTGAAGAATTGGATCATGGTTTCAAGTTATCTTGTAAGGAGGTTCAGTAATGAAAATTTACTGACTGGATGAATGAAATGAAATATTTCAAGTCAAATCAATGGGATGATACCTAGCTTTATATTAAGGCTTAGGAGATTTCTCTGTGAAATGAAATAGGTTATTTGTGGTTCTTCCATTTTTACCTCTACTTCTTGAAGAAGGTGAGATAATAATGGAGACTTGAAGGAAGATAGAGAAGTCAAGAGTGGGGGAGATGTGATGAAAAAGAGTTTTGCCAGTAGTGGAGAGGGGAATGGTGGGTAGAGTTCTGGGAATGACCAAAGCAATCCTGGGGTGAGACCATGGTAGAGGTGTGGAAGTAGTCTGGAAAACCATGGAAACATACCAAGTTCTCTTCCTTCCCTTCCTTTCCTTTTTAGGCTACAATTTGCAAGATTATATGATGTTAGTGTTTTAGTATGAAGTCCTTAGTGTCATCTAAATGAGCAACATTGTCTTTTTTTAACCATCATTTCTGAAACAGTTTCCTTCCCTGAAAACTTCTAAATCAATCTTAACAAAGGCCTAACTTCTTTCTGAGAGGAAACTGGAAACACACCACATTTTTCAGAAGGAGCCTTAAACTCCTTTAAAAAAATTAATGGATCGAGACAGTAAACAGAATTGGAACAGCAACACCTCAGTCTAATTAAGGTGATTACCTGTCTCCACCCTTTACTGGATTAAATGGTTTTCAAAAATGATTTTTCATTGCATGCCAAAAAATCAAGGGATTACAGTATTGTTCTGTCAGTTGAATTAAACCATTACCAAAGCCTTGATGCTGTTTTCTCTTGCAAAATTCTGCCTTTTGTTTGGAAATATTATAAATATTTAGCACAATGACTTGCACTTAGTGGGAAGAAGAAATTTTTGAAAGCAGGATATATTTAGATCCCTTTGGATTTTTCTTGCTTTATAAGCACAAATGCTTAGAATTAAAATAATATGATTAATAAAATTGTCTCTGGCAGATTTGTGCCCCAAATGCAAAAAATCCCCCCAAACCCAATCCCAAACCCAATATTTTTCTACCAAGTCACTTACTTTTCATTTTCTTTTTTGAAAATATTAATTTAAGGCTAGATGCTAGAAATTCTTACAATATTGAAATGCTTGAAACATTTCCCTGCATCTAACATAAAACCCTTGAACAATAAAATAACAATGGATGTGATTACTTTATTTTTGACTACATTGTCCTATAAAAACTTCAATTCACCTCATAATTATGCTAAATTATGTATAACTGACAATCTAGATAGAATATTTTAACATGTTTTCCATGTAAAAATTACTTTCCTGAAAAAACCCCAGCACATCTAGTCTTTGTTAGTCCAAATGGTGAATAGTTATGGTTCATTTAACAATATTCAACAGAACTGTATTATCTCCTCCAATTGCACAAGGAGAGGACATGAGAGTAGAAAGACAGTGACCTGGTCTCTACCACTAATTAATTGGATGACATTGGGATAATCCCTCTATCTTCCTAAATCTTGGATTTCTTATCTGTAAAATGGACAAGATAAACTCCAAGGTCTTTTCCCATTCTATGACTTCAGGAATCGACTATGGTAATATTATTTGCATGCGCAAACTGCTTTTCTCATTATATTTTTATTGCAATCAACAAGTGCATTAAATGTCTACTATGTGATAGAAAATTTGTGAGGAACTGGCACTATAAATAAAATAAATGGAGCCATTTCTATTTGAAAGGTGCTTATACATAAAGGACATATGTGTTTACAGAATAAATATAAGGGGAATAAATATAAAGTCATTGGATACAAGGTAGTTTGAGAAGGAAGGCAACAAGAAATGGGGATGATTTAAGTACCTCTTGAGAGAAGAACAACCAGAGGAAAGGCAAAGAGGGACAGGAGAGGACCTATGTGAAGAATAGAAAAAAGGCTTGGTCCAGCTGGATTGTAGGGTAAGGGACAGGAAATAGGTTGGCATCAGGTTGTGAAGGGTTTTAAAATTTAATCACAGTCTATGTTTGATTCTAGAGGGATTAGAAAGTGCCTGGAATTTAGCAAGTAGGGAAGTGACTTGGTCAGATTTATGCTTATAGAAAATCACCTAATATAATATACCTCTGTGGTTCCTGGAAAGTAGATAAGTGGAAAACATTGGTCTTTCTAGGATACTGTAGCAAAGAAAACCCCTGTGTCCCTCAATATGAAAATTTAATTTCTTTAACTTTGAAATTGTGGGAAGAGAAGCTAATTAACATAGGACTGTAATGTGGTCCAATTTTTCTGGAAAATAATTTAAAATTATGCTGAGAGAGACCAAAATGGTCATTCCTTCTGACCAGGAGATTTAAGACAGAAAGGCTGCATTTATACTGAAATATTTATAATATGTGTGTCTGTGTGTGTGTGTGTGTGTGTGTGTGTGTGTGTGTGTTTAGTTGCAAATACCTATTGTAATGAGGGCCTGGCAAATGTGCAGACCCCATCATTTTATTAAGATGGCATCCTCAACATAGAAGACACAAGAAAATGGCTTCTGGGAGAATTATAAGGACTGTAGCAAGAATGAACATTCTCTAACTGGTTCTGATTGGTCTAGTTACATGATTTTTCCATTGGCTGGTTAGCCAGAACTGATGAATTACAGATGTGACATGGTTACATTCAAATATGAGGAAAGGAGGTCATTCCTTCACCAGTGACTTCTGGTGAGTATTATCCTGTGAGGGGAAAGGCTGTGCACCTTCTTCTACTCCTTGAGGTACTATGACTCCCCTGAAACAAGCCAGGGTCTTTGGCATTTTTGCCCTAGGAGGAGGGAAAGGAATCTTCTTCTAGTATGAAAGCAAAAACCAAGAATGTATTGGGAATTTAGAACCCCAGACCAGACATTGCAGCCAACTCAGCATCAACACTTAGCAACTACCTTTTGTCATGAAGTTGGTGGGACAAATGCCATGTAAGATTTAAGCTAAATTGTGAACCTAATTTTTCTCTTCCTCAGTCCAGAGTTTGGGGTGCTATAGAAAGATTTTGTCTCTGAGTTGCTAAGGGGAAATGTTTGGCTATTTGTACTTGCAATATTTGTGAAGTAAATTTCCCTTCTTAAAAGCCAATCATTAAATGGTTGATCAGGATTGGAGAGCACTTCATTGACCCTCCAAAAAATATTGGGGGAGAGGGCAATAGCTTGTGGGAGTTCAAGGAATTTCAGAGAAAAGAGACTTCCTACAAGCCCTGAAAAGACCCAAAAATCCTGAGGGGCAAATGTAGTTGACTTGACCCTGAGAAAGTGGAGCAGAGCATACATATTACAACTTGGTGTGCCATGTTTTAGTAGTGACCCTATTGGAGATTTTCATGGTAAAGATACCGAAGGGAATTGCCACTTCCTTCTCTAGCTCATTTTACAGATGAAAAATTGAAATAAATAAGGTTAAGAAACTTGCCCAAAATCACATGGCTAGTAAGCTTCTGTTATCTGAAAGACATGCAAGAGAAATATAAAGTAATGAAAAGTAATCTCGGGGGGGAGATATTGGTCTATTTACAAATAAAAGAAAATTTTAAAAAAGCAAACATTAATATTACTGAACCTAATTTACCACCTTGTGGATGGATCTGATATACTACTTTTCCTGCAGTATTTTATTAATGTTTTTAACATTTCCATCTGTTTTTACTCAAATAATGTCATTTTTAAAGTGCTTTTTACAGATCTCCTTATTTTCTTTCCTTGAATACTATTAAAAATCTATAAAGTGAAAGGATTCTAACTCAAAAGCCCCATCAGCTTTAACAAGATCTTAGGACAGTAGAAAAAATCAACATTCCATATTGGAGATAACATAAAGTTTTTAGACATGACCAATATGGAAATTTATTTTGCTTAGCCATGCAGATGTATTACAATGTTTATTTTTATTTTTTTCAAAGGCAAAGGTAGAGGACGTGAGGCTAAGAAGGTAGATTTTTGAGGACTGATTTTTTTTTAACATTTTAAAAAAAGGCTTGGAGTCAGAAGACCTGGATCTTGACTCTTGACTGTCATTTTTCAAATCACGTGAGTCGGCAAGTTGGGCCTCACCAGTCGTCTTGATCTATGCCTTGTTATCAGACTCATGATTCTGGAGGACAGAGTATAGCTGATGATTTTGCACAACTCTGCCTCAACTTAAATCCAGTTCACTTGCAAGTCAAGATATCACCCTACACTTAACCCCATTGCCTTGCAAAAAACCTAAAAAACAAAAGACATCACCCTTGTGAAAAGAACAAAAGATCACAATCACCACCACCACTAGCAAAAAGCAACCAAAACTAATGTGAATGAATCCTCTGAACACCAGTTTTCTCACTTGTAAAACAGGAAGAAAAATACTTGCCTTGCCATGCTGATAAGGTTGTTGTTGTGAAGCAAAAATGAGGGAAAAAAATGATGAAATACTCTGAACCTTAAAGTATTGCAAGTTTTGTAAACTACAAAATTATAAGTGATAAAGTGCAGTGAAGAGATTCAGTAGACACAAATACATTTTCAATAGGAACAAATATGTTCCAATAATGACCTACCTACAAGAAGTAACATAAGGAATTGAAAAGGCCGGTTGGCTGATCCTGTTTCAAAAACATATTTCAAAAAAAAAAGTGTAGCTTTTTAAATATCAATCTGTTATTTCTTTTTTTTTTCAAAAGTAAGAGGTAACAGATGAGCATTTAAAAAGCTACATTGGCTCAGAAAATGTAAAAAATGTCTAGGAGAAGCCTAGGAAGGCTCATATCCCATAGGGCCAGTGCAATGTGGAGCATCTATAGAGGAGTTTGTGTAGAGGGAGAGGGTGTGATGGAATTTACATCAATGTAAGGAAGACTGGGCAGTGGATAGTGCATCAGTCCAGAAGTCAGGAAGACTCATCTTCCCAAATTAAATTCTGGCCTCAGACACTCACCCTTAGACCCATGGCAAATCGCTTAACCCAGTTTGCCTCAGTTTCCTCAAATATGAAATGCACTGGAGAAGGAAGTGGCAAACTACTCCAGTATCTTAGCCAAGAAAATTCTGAATGGGCTCAAACATGAATAGTTGAAAATAACTAAAACAACTAAGCAACCCAGTAACAACTGAAACATCTAAACAACAACAATAGCAACAAAAGAATATCTTTATCAGTATGATCATAGATCTCACAGAGATGGAGATACAAAATTAAATAAGGAACAGCCCCAAACCCTAAGGAGCTTACGATCCAGTACAACAAATGATATATGTTCACAAATCTCCATGAAAGCTCAGTAAGTTCCTTAATGTTTATAAAGTATCTTTCATGAGTTATATCATTTGTTCTTCACAAAGATAATATGACTATTTTTTTAGGGTTTTGCAAGGCAAATGGAGTTAAATGGCTTGCCCAAGGCCACACAGCTAGGTAATTATTAAGTGTCTGAGACCGGATTGAACCCAGGCATTCCTGACTCCAGGGCCGGTGCTTTATCCACTGTGCCACCTAGCCGCCCCGATAATATGACTATTACAGGACTTATTTTACAAATTGGGAAATTGAAGTCTTGTTTAAGTGCCTTTCCAAAGATCTTTGTGGCAGGTGTGACAATCAGAAGTTGAACCCAGGTCTCCTGATTTGAAACTTGACTCCATTGTTTTCTCATTTAAGTTAGAATATAATGAGAAAATTGAGAGCTACAAATAACATGAGGGTTCAAGGGAGGCAAAAATTAATGCAAAGAAATACCTCTGACTAAAGTTATACTCCGTAAGGGACAAAAATGAATGCAGAGCATACATTTAATTTTAAGATGTATTATTAATATTTTTCTATCATTTTCTTAAGTCTAGGCAACCAGTAAAACATAAAACCAATTCCTAACTTGTCACCTCTGAGATATAAATGTTCATGCTGAAAATTTCATAATGGACTTTTGTATTGCTCTGTGCTAGCTCCATCATACTACTGGCTTAAAAATGGGAATATCAGGCACCTGGGCAAGCTCTCCTGGATGGAAAGATTTGGAGAACAATTAGACCTTTGGCATGTTTTACTTCATAATACTAATCTACCTATTCTGAAAAGAATCAAATTTGACATTAGTCTTCTATGACTGATATTTGAACTTATCACAAGGGAAACCCCAAGAAAAGGCCATCTATACACCTCTACTTTCTCACCTCCTACTCCCTTCTCAACCTCTTAAAACCTTACCATTCAACCAAAACTACTCTCTCCATGGTTACTAGTAATCTCTTCATCCCTAGCTCCAATAGCCTTTTATCCATCTCCAACCTTCTTGTCTACTCTAATGTCTTTGACATTATGTAATAATCTTCCCTCCTATTCTCTCCTCCCTTGCTTTCTGTGATACTGTTCTCTCCTGGTTCTTCCATCACTCTAATTACTCCTGAGTTTCCTTTCTTGAATTATCATTCATTTTCTGGCCTTCTAACTGGAGACCTCTGTAAGAAAACCCTATATGTCTTTGTACTTCATTACATCAACCACCATAGCTAAGTATCTAGTCATAATCTTTCTTCTAAGTCCCAGTCTTGTATCACCTATTGTTTGCCTCCATCTCTATATTCCTTTAGAATTTCAAACTCAATATAAAATAAAAGAATTCATTATTTCTGGGGGCAGTTGGGTGATGCAGTGGATAGAGCATGTGTCACTCAGGAGGACCTGGGTTCAAATCTGCACTCAGACACTTAATAATTACCTAGTTGAGTGGTCTTGGGCAAGCCACTTAACCCCATTGCCTTAAATAAATAAAAATTTAAAAACTAATTCATTATTTCTCCCCAAACACCTCTATTCCTTCAAACTTCTCTATATCTATTGAGGTTGCTGTTATCCCTCCTGCTACCCAAGTTTGTGATCTGGGAGTTATTTTTTGACTCTTCTCAATCTAATCACTGGCCAAGTATTGTCATTTTACAAAGCCTTTACAAAAATTCCCAATCAACCTCTTTCCTGGTGGGAAATAAACTCATCCAAGACTGAGAGCAAGAATATTGTGATCATTAGATTAGTTAGTGGATTCAAGAACATTATGACCATTAGGCCAGAACTGTAGATCAATATGAGCTGGGAATTGGAGCAAACGTTCTTTGCACAGCTGGGTTCTGCTCAAAAACTATGTAGAGTATGTATGTGCCCATTTTTTTCTTCTCACTTCACTAGTTAGCTCTACTAAATATACTCCTCATTTTGCTTAGAACAATCTTGCACAAAATATGCAAATGTAAGACTGGTTCTACCACCAAAACAGGGTATTTTGGAGTTCCCCATTTAATGGGTTCCAATGAAATATTCCAGCCATGCTGGGCCTCATTTTACTTCCTCAAATCCCTTTTCACTTCTCTTTTATTGCTCATTTCTGCCCCATCTCAATTGACTTGTTTCCAAGAAAGGGAAGGGGGGAAGGAAAGGGGTATTATTTTTAGTATTATCATTTATATCATATTTTTAACTTTTAGAACAACTTTTTTTTAAAAAAGATAATTTTTTTTAGCTTTGAAGATACATTCTTATTTATAGTGTCAGTATGTATAAGATCTTAAAAATAGTATCTCAGAGAACAGACCAGGAGTGTGCTGGACAGAAGTTAGAAAGCCCATTGTTAAATTTTCAATGTAAACAGATATAGCTTAGAAATCAGCAAATGCTGCTAATGCTTGCTTTTTTGGGTTTTTTTTTTTGATTGTCTGGACTTTAGTGATGGGAAAAATGTTAATAATGCCAATTAAGCTTAAAGGTGTGTACATTGTTTTTATTGTTTGAGGGTGGTTAAACATTTACTAGCACACCCCTGGAATGTTATGATAATTTCTCAATATTCAAATAGATAAGTCATTGATTTGGAACTCCCCAAAAGTAATGTCTTTCAACCATTTCACCTAACATTAGAGAATTTCCTCATTCTTGTCAGTAAGACCCTTACATTTTCTTTTCCTGTCATACAATTTCTTAATAACATCTTTGATACCTCCTCTATAATCATTCATTTTCAAAATTATTGCCAACTTTCAGTTATTCATATGAACATAAAACACCTTTGTTATTAGATAATAATGACTTTCATAGTACCTTAAGAATCACAAAGCCCTTTTCTTACCAACTATTCAGTGAAGGGAGAAGTTGGGAGCTTGCAGGGCAGTAGGAGGGAATAGAGTTGGGGAGTGTTTAGAATGATGGAAGGGAAGGCAGTTGTCAGAGACAAGGTCCTTTGCCAATTATCTGAAAAAATTGTTCTGTAATTCATTTTCCACCCTCCCCCATTAGTTGATCACACACCTTTTGGGGTCCTAGTCTGACTTCCTAGGAGACTAAAACTCCAACAAGGTTATGCTCTGTTTGGAAGTGCCTAGATAGTAAAATGGAATAAATTAGCATTGTTTTCTATTCAACTGCCAAAAGGTTTTTACTCACACTGAGCCATTAGGCCACATGGAGACAGGTACTTGATAATGTTTCTTGATTAGCTGAGTGGTTGTTTCAAACTTGCTGTATCAATCACTCTTGTTCCACTTTTTTATCCTTCCTGCCCAAGCCAGTAGTTCATTTCACCTCTTTTGCTGTTCTCATTTCTCTCTTTCTAATTCATCTTGGTCTGTGCTTGCCAGGATGAGAATTGGTGGAGAGGCTTCTGGATCATTCCAGTGGGAGCCTTCATTTTAATACAACAAGAATCACTCTAGCTTGTTATTCTCTACCACCTCTGACTTTTTTTTTTACTTCATAAATTGACTTTCAAATCCTTGGGTTGATTTTCTATCTGTGCCCTTGAAACTAAGCATGTATTCCATTAAGAAAAAGAAAAGGCTTGCCTTGCAAGTAGTTACTCTTCTACCCATTGTTTTCATTTTATGTTACTATCATTGCAATAATACAGGGAGAGGAAACCAAAATGAATAACAACTCCCTCCTTCTCCCTTCACATTTATTGTTAGGGGGAGTCAGGTTCATGTATGCAGAGTGAAGGGGATGGATGACTCAGAAGGTGCATTAGTCAGCCTAGTTGAACAATCAGCACTAGAATGCTCAACATCGGATGCAAGGTCATAGAACAGCTAAGATCATTGCTTGAACCTGCTACCTATGGTTTCTGTCTTTCTTCTGGAGCTTTCTAGGTAGTGCTGCTTATCTGTTTTAGTGCTGCTTATCTGTTACCTTTGGTTCTGATTTTTGCCTTTAATTCTTCCCCAGGAGTCCTGGGTTCAGTCCATTTGCTGATACCCTCTGCCTCCTCCCCTGTATTACCTTGGCATCCAGCCCATGTACCTGTTATCTCCTCCCCCTGAGTCTTCTCAGAGTACTCTGTGTAAGTCTTTATGTCTGGATCTTTTCCAGTGCTCAAAAGACCGTTCCCAGAGTAGAACAGAATAGATTTGTTAGCTCTGTCTTCTATACAGATGTCCCAAGCTGTTCCTTCTCCACCTCTTGCCTATTGTAAGGTAGGTTTCCAGAACCCTATTCTTTTCCAAGCTCTGAAAATCCATATGAATTTATTTCTTAATAGTTAGCACATGTCACACTCTCCCCATCTCAATGATTCTGAGCCCTTGGCTTTTATAAATGTTTCCCCACCGCCTACTATTACATCTCTTATTCCTGCTCTCTCAATCCTGTCCCCTCAAAGTCCTATCCCAGATGTCCACAGTCCTTCCACTGTTCTCTCTAGAATATTTCTTCCATAGAGAGCAAACTTGCTTTCATTTTAAAACTTTTCTTTTCTCATTCCTTCCATCTTCTACTGATACCTATACCTCTCTCCTGATAACAGTCTCCCTGGCTACTCTTTCCAGCACTGATTGAATTTCCATTCATACCTCTGATTCACTAGTCATGAGGGGTAGAAGGAATACTTCTTGCTACCCATCGGCACTTCCAGATTCTCAGTGGTTGCCGCCACTCAGGAACCTTACCTCCTTTGAGGGTCATTCAATTCATAGTTATTACCTAGTTGAGATTCTGGTGACTATTATCTAAAGAACACTTTCCTTTCACAATGAGTTCAGTGCTTGGCTTCTAAGTTTGCTCTTCCCAATTCCTGCTTACATACTAGGGGATTCCAGTACATAGGATAACATTTCCTCAAGAACCCTAAGTTCTCAACTGTTTGGCTTATTTTCTATGATCTGTTCTTCCACACCACTTCATTTATACCTAGTGATAGAAAGACCATTGGTTTTCCACCTTCATCAACACCAGAATTCCTTTATATGATCACAACCTTTTGTTATTTCATCTTTTCACTTGCCTTAAGATGGTTAATTCTGAACTGAGTCAAATTATGATATGAAATGGCAATTCTCAGATGAAGAAATTAAAGCGATCTATAGTCACATAACAAAGTGCTCTAAATCATGGCATCATGGCATTGTATTTGCATAAAATGCAAATTAAAACAACTCTGAGGTATCACCTCACACCTATCAGATTGGCCAACATGACTAACAAGGAAAATGATCATTATTGGAGGGAATATGGGAAAACTGGAATACTAATGCATTGTTGGTGGAGTTGTGGACTGATCTAATCTTTCTGGAAATTGAAATTATGCCCCAGAGGCAATAAAGCTATGTCTATCCTTTGATCCAGCAATACCACTACTAGGTATATATCCCAAAGAGCTCACAAAAATGCCATAGGTACAAAAATACTCATAGAAGCTCTTTTCGTAGTTGCAAAGAAATGGAAGTTGAAGGGATGCTCGTTAACTGGAGAATGAACAAATGGTGGTGTTTAAATGTGATGGAACACTTGTTCTATTGTTCAATAAGATAACATGAGGGACAGAACTTCAGAATAGCCTGGAAAGACTTGTGTGAACTGATACTGAGTGAAGTGAACAGAACCATACTCACAGCAACATTGATCAACTATAGTGGACTTCCTCATTTTATTTCAGTTGTCCAATAATCAAAGACTATTCTAAAAGACTTATGATAGGAAACACTATCCATATCCAGAGAGGGAACTATGGAGTTTAAATGCAGGCCAAAGTCTACTATCTTCAACTTTTAAAAGTTGTCTTAGATATTATGTTCTTTTCTCTCTATTTTTTTCTCATTTCAATTTGATTCTTTCACAACATGATTAATGTAGTTCAAGATTTAGAAGGTTATATATGTATAACCCATATATTAGATTGCTTTCCTGGTGGAGGGAAGGAGGAAACCTAGCAAAAAAAATGATTGCTGAAAATGACCTCTACCTGTCCATCTCTCAGTTCTTTTTTGGTCTATCACCCCATGCATTAACTCATCTTCCTTCTCTATCTTTAACTTTTGGTGAACAAGTTCAATTCTAGTCTATTTTCCACTTTCATTCTCTAATTTACCCCTTTATCCAATTGTCAATGCCAAACTTCCCCTTTAGATTTCCCTCCCCCCATGCCACATTTGTTTCCTTTGGTTATATACATATATATATATATATATATATATATATATATATATATATATATATATACACTGCTAAACAAAGCAGGGGGAAAAGTTATAAAACTATACTTCCTGGGTCCTCTACAAGTTTATGGCACACAATCTCAACTGGGCCCTCACTCCAGAAAAGCAATCTTTTTTATATTTTCCTAACTGATTCGCTATACCCTTCACCACATCTTCCTTTTCAGCCCTTTTCATTCCTCTTCAAACTTACCATAATTCATTCTCTACTTCACCCATTTTTCAGTAGAGAATTTAACTTCATATTTCACTAAAAACATTGAGGTCATTCTCCAAAAGCTCCTCTCCTCAATTTGCAGGTTCCATGTTCCATTATGTCCTCCTTCACCCCTATATCACACGAAGAGGTGGCCTTTCTCCTTGCCAAACTTGCCAAATACAAATGATTCCATTCCATCCCATCTTCTTCAGCATATTGTACTCTATTATCCTTGCTCTTTCACTTACCTTCAATTTCTCTATCTCTTGGCTGCTCCTCTGTGTCTCCTTCATTCTAAACAAATCCTCATTTGATCCATGCATCCATGAAAGTTACCATGCTAAATCTATCCTCTCTTTTGTAGCTAAATTCCTTCAGAAAATCATCTCCAATTAGTCATCCTTTCCCCTCAGTCTCTTTTTATCTCCACTTTCCAACCTCATCATAATCAGGCAAGCTTCCAGTTTCATCTATCAATAGTAACTGCTTTCTCCAGAATTACCCATGATTTCTTAATTACTGAGTCAAAAACTCTTATCAGATCTCAACCTTCTTGTCTTCACTGCAAGAACTGTATACCACCCTCTTCTCTCTAGATTTTCATGACATGATTCTGTCTTGTTTCTTCTTCTCTCCATCTTATTCTTCCTTCTGTTTCCTTGACTGGACTTTTATCCAAATTGTGCTCACTATTTGTGGGTGTTCCCAGCTCTGTCGTGACCTTCTTCTCCCTCTTAGTGTTCTCTTCAATTCCCATGAGTTCAATTATCATTCCTATGTATGTGATTCTCAAATCTGTTTATTCAGATCTAACTTCTCTTCTGATCTCTAGTCTTGCATCTCCAACTGCTTATTGGGCAAAATGAATGAGACCATAGGATACAGACATCTTAAACCCAATAGGACCAAAATAGAACATATTATCTTCCCCCCCAAAACCCCCCTCTTATGAAATTTCTTATGACTGTCAAAGCACCACCAACTTTCTAGTCACCCAGGTTCACCTAGATGTTGTCCTCCATTCCACACACTCTCACATATCTTTCCCTTTATCCAATTCCTCTTGATTTTGCCTTTGCAACTTCCTTTCATCTATGCTATCTTCCGTCCTCTCTTACTGTTGTCACCCTATTGTAGGGTTGCAACATCGCCCCTGGACTATTATAGTAGCCTGCTGTTTGATTTTCCTGCCTCAAAGGCTTCCCCACTGACTCCAGTTTACCCTTCACTTAGTTATTTTCTTCCATCATATCACTTCCATACCAACCCTCATATGGCTTCCTCCTCATCTTTTCCTCTTGGCTTTCCTAGCTTACTTCAAGTCTCAGTTTAATTTATTATCTTCCCTTTGAGATTTCCTCTAATTTACCTTGTTTGTACCTAATTATTTTCATATCGTCCCTTCCATTAAACTGTTAACTCCTTGGGGGAAGGGAATGTTTTACCTTTCTTGTTATCCCCCAGTGCTTAACCCAGTTTCTGATGCACTTGTAGGGGCTTAATACATGTTTGTGGCCTTACTCCTTTTGCATATGAGGAATCTGAAGCTAAGAGAAGTTTAGCAATTTGTTCAAGTAGTAATGAGATTTGAATTCTTTTCATTGCCTTCTTTGGGCAGCTCTTTTTATGAAATGGAATTTGATCAAGTTCTCCCTTTTCTATTAATGAATTGATTGTTGTATGTTTGAATAAGACAAATGAACTTTTATTGTCTATCAGTATATCCAATGCTGTGAGGTATTCATTAGGTATATGAAATATGATCCCATTGAAGCATTCAATCTAGTTGTCAACTTTATGTTTCTATGGTGCTTTAAAGCATCACAGTATATTTTGAGAATAATACTAAAATAGTACAAAAGTAAGTACAAAATTGAGTTGTGGTATAAATGAGAAACTGTACAAAAATTACTTTTGGAAAGGATTTCACCACATTTTCACACTTCCCAACCCCCTCTAAATCCTGCCTTTCCACCTTCAACCACCACATGCCATACTTTATTATGCATTAGAGTAAATCTAAATAGATTTGTTTGAGAACTCTGTGATCATTTTGCAACCCTCCTGAAATAATAAGTGACCTCCTGACTTGACTTGGAAACCACTTTACTAGGTAATTACTTTGCTGCTGGGATTTTTTTTTTGCTTCCTTCTTTTTTGAATTCTTTTTTTTAAAATTATGAATGAATGACTTCAATAAGCATTTATTAAATACCAACAATAGTGCTAGGTACTGTGTAGGGCTTTGAAAATTCAAAGATAGAAATGAAAGAGTCTCTGTCCTCAATAAATGTACAAACTATCAGTGAGGACCTATCCACATATAAGTAGATTCCATATCCTCAAATTCTCACCTGTGATCTCATTGATTTTGAATTTCTCTTCTCATATGTACAGATTCCAAACCCATCTGAATTCCTACTTATTCTATTGAACTCTTATCCATATACTCAAAAAGTTTCTCTCTGCCATGTTGTAAGTAGTCTTTGTTATCTCTCACATTGAGAACGTGCTGTTGGAGCACATTGGCCACCCATCTATCATCCCTTATTCTCTCCATATGACCAATTCATTTTTAATCACATGCTTTTGCTTTTTTTCTCATGGAATCCTTGTTGATCATATGTTATAGCTTGCTCATACCTATCATAATTATATCCAAAATATATATGAAGCAGTGGATTGAATGTTGGATATGGAATCCGGAAAGAACTGAGCTCCTACCTCAGACACTTAATATGAGTGGGATCTTGGGCAAATCTCTTAATCTCTCCTAATCTCAGTTTCCTCATTTTTAAAATAGGACGGGAAGCAATAATATCACCTAATTTATAGGGTTGCTATTAGGACTGAATGTTTGATCAACCTTAATTGATATCTATTAGCATCACCATTATTACTAAATTAATTTTTAAAAAGCTAATTTGATATGGGAGGGACATTAGAAATGGAAGAAAGGAAAGCAGGAAAAACTTTGTCTAGGTGATGCTTGATGATTCAAGGAAACCTGAGATTCCAGTTATGGGAGACAGTCAGAAAATAGTTAATTGAAACTTAACACATTGCTTATTCACAATCTTCTAACTCTTCACAAAAAAGATGGAAAGTGGATTCTCTCATTTCTACTATGGGACCACTTTCTATTCTTATAATTAATCTGTTTCACTGTTTTTAATGCTGCATTTGCTTATATGATTGCAATAGCAGAATATTATTCCACTTAGGTTTAAAGTATAAGTTAAATTATGATATCTGTCTATTTCAAGACTTGATTTACTTTTAAAAAATAAAAACTTCAGGCCAGAAGTGCCAACAGATTCCAATTTGTACACTGGTGTTTCTACTTTCTATTGCAGACAAAAGAAAGATAACATTTAAAAATACAGTTCTGAGTCAGTTGAGCTACTTGAAGATATTTTTTAGTAATTATATCCATTTTATAGTCATTGAAATGGCATGCTTATCACTGGTTTTTGAAAAAATCATCCTGAGAAAAACCACTGGTCAGAAAAAGTTATGCAAATGTCTCTTGCTACCCATCATTTAGATCTGTCAAACTTCATTTGCAAAGTGGATTTTGGGAGCAGCAGTGTATAACTCCCTTGGATAATAGTACACTTTAGTTTAAAGGAAGGATTAAACCAGTTCATACTGTGAAATCCTCTCTCTCTCTCTCCATGATGCCCAGGACCTCTGTGGTATCTCCCCACAATTGATCAGACAATAGAAGTCCTTTCCAGACTTAATATTCTTTGACTTCATAGCTTGACCTGAGTTTCAATGTGGATTCTATTCAATGGTGGGCTTCAAATAAATTAACAACTAGTTCTCTGTTCTAAAAACTGTTTTTTTATACAGAAAGATACACCAAAATAGTTTAATATTTCATGTATTTAATACTCAAATAAGAACAGTAAAAGAGGCATACAAAATTAGATTATGTTATTTACTCACAGTAAGCAAATGCATCCTTTTGGAGCAAAAGCAGCCATGAGATCACAGTAGCCAATGTTGGAACATATGCAGAACCAAAACTCATTCTGCCTGTTCTAACTCTTTTTTTCTTCTACTTCCATGGCTTCCAAAACAGGCAATAAGGTAACCCCTGAAATCTATATTCCTATTAGTTCATTATGTTCCACCTTCCTACTGGTTTCACCATTCAGGAAACACTAACTTATCCATGATATCTCAGGGGTATTTTGGGTGTAACACAAGCAGAAACAAATGACAGTTTGTCATCCCCTGGTTGTTTGGTCCTTTTTTTTTCTTTACATTATATGTTTGTTTACTAAAGTAATATTTCATCAAAGGTATAATGAGTTTTAAGAAATGAAGAAATGAAGAAACAAATGAAGAAATGAATAAATAAATATTACAATCATAGTTTTGTCAATTTTTCCCCTAGGGATGGAATGAACATTATTATGGTTGCTTAAAAAACACTATTGTGCAAATGAATGTTAAAAAAAAATTAAGGAATATAAATTTGTGATTTCTACATTGAGGACTGCCCAGGTACCACCTTGGAGAGAACTTGATTACAAGTGCTATTTTAACAACTGGTTCACTGAATTCAACATTGAATAAGGTTTTATTTTACGGACTGACTCAATCCCATCACTAATTCTATTGCTTCCTAACTATGTGGTCATTCACAAATTATATAACTCTTCTGAGCTTCAGCGATTTAGATTCATCTCTTTTAAATCTAGCCTTCTGTATATCTCCTTATCTGTACCTGTCCAATGTGTTGTGAGGAACAAATGAGATACTGTTTATGAAGTATGTTGTAACACTAAAGAATTGTAAAAATATGAGTCATTATTATTATTATTACTCTTCTGGGCACTACTTCACTTCCAAGTTTTTTCTTATTCTCTGTTGTAATCTAATGAAGTTTACAAACTAATAGAATAATTTATGTTAGTCTTAAAAATCATAACTTCAGAGTTGGAAGGAAATTTTTAGGTCCTTAGTTATTGGCAACCGGGAAAGGAGTCCAGATTTTCTAATTCCAAACCTAGCAGGATTTGGGCTGGTCATTATGTAAGCATCCTCTACTTTTCTAAAAATAACTGAGTAAAAACAAAAATTCAGCTAGTCAACTTTTAAAAAAAGTTTTATTGATCCCTTTTGTTTTTACATCAATCATGTTGAGATGAATCGCCCATCTTTCACCCAGCATACCTCACTCTATAAGAAAGAAAAACAATTAAGGAAAACTGACCAATAATCTTTTCTGTCATATTATTCAGCATTTATAGCCACAATCTTCTCAATCAAAGGATAAAAGCTAAGTGCTTTTATGGCTAATTCAATTACTCTTTACAATATTAGGTTATTAATATCTCTATTTCTTGTTTTATTCATTTGTAAATTTTGTTTTACAGGTAATTATCCATTTCTTTTTCATTGTTAAAAATCACTTTTTAATCACATTTGAAGAAACCCTGCTCATTCTAATCTGCAATTATTTATCTGATGCTTTATTTGACTCCCTTGGAGAAAGAGGTCTAAGACTTCCTCTGCCAATAGCAAAAATGTTAGCAAGTTTGAAAAGCTATTGCGATAGGTATAAGTGTTTCTTTCTGTTTATGCTCATGTAATTCAATACAAGTTGTTCCACTGATCTCTACACAGGATACAAATGTCAAAACTTGTGTTAAACTTGATCAAGGTAATGATCTTAGCAGTCTTTTAATCAACTTGAATGGTGATATTCACTTTTAAGATAATGCTTGGTACAGACATCATGAGATGGAGGGGGCTTTTTGTGTTCACCAAGACTTTTATCAGTTTGTACAATTTATATATAGTCTTCTCAGCTGTGATGTGATGAACAGAAAAGAAGCTCTTGGTGTCATACGCCAGATACAAATTTTCAGTCATCAACTCAATGCTGACAACATGTAAGAATCCAGTTGGGTACCAATGTAAATTTTCCCATCAGTTTTGGTGAATCACTGTGTTCATATCTTCCTTACCTCATCTCCTGCCAGGATGTATATGAGTCTGTTTTGAAGGAAGATGATGAGTGGGAGGCACTCTTCCAGCTTGTGTGGACTTGTGAACAGTCTTGGAGCTAAAATTTCTGTTAACTTATCTGACATCCAGTACTTTGTTGCTACCACACACTTCAGATGCTCTTTGGGACCATGGCTACATTGGTCTAGAGGGGTAGTGAAGTACTCAATGTAGACTCCAAGGGTATGGGACTATCATTGAGTCTTTCAAAAAGAGGTGTGTGTAAATAGAATCTTTTTTTTATTTCTGCTTTAATTACTCTTCCACTGCTGTGGAATTTTCTTCTTTTAACTCATTCCCTCAGAACACAGCCAACACTGGATTGAAGGTTTTAATTTCTTTGTTTTTGTCTAAGAATGAATAAAAAATCTATATTTTCTTCTTCATCATTTCCCATTATATTCATTTTCTTTGTGAGTAGGTATTTAAATGCCATACAGGTATTAGGAAATTGGCTAAAATTTTTCACTGATTAGACACTCTTTAAATATTCATGTACTTTTCAGATTCTATAGCACAATAGATGGCAAATTTGGGGGATTAGTCATTTTTAAACTCTGAAAGATTAATGTCTATTTCCCTTGAGTATAATGTTTACAAAAGATGTTGTTGTGTGCTTCAAACCAGCATAGGTTTAGCCAACCCTGACAGGTGGGTCAGCTTCAGTATATAAAAAAGGGAAGGAATTTAATAGCCAGGCTCATTGACTTCATGACCACCTTACTAAAACTACCAAAAGAGAAGGCTCCAATTAATATATACTGTGATGAAAAGAGAACACCTGTCTTCCATGAACAAGACTTGGGCCACTGAACAAGATATCATCAGAAAAATGCAGTATTTGGTTAACATCAGACTGAGTTTGAAATCTCCATTACAGAACACTTGCATTACATTGTTTTCCCCACTTTTGAGCCATCACAACCTACTCCATTTATAATTGAGATTTACTAAGGAAAGATATCCCTTTTCCCCATGAAAGGCTTAAAAATTGTGATTTGTACCGTGTGTGTGTGTGTGTGTGTGTGTGTGTGTGTGTGTGTGTGTATTACTGTCATTTGGAGGTTTTGATCATTTTACAGATAGGAAAATGGAGCATTCAGAGGTTTTCTGACTTAGGGTAATATAAGGTCAATATCTTTAACATGACTGAAAGTCTGTAGACTCCAGGGATTTCACTCCTTCCATTGTATTAAACTATTAAAAAACTTTTCATAAAGGTCAATTAATATGGGTCTTCCCATAGTATTATCATATGTTTTTGTTGTGATTTTCCTTACTTATACTTAAGCAGGGTAATTTAGGAAAGGACATGTAGCTCTGGGTTCTTGAGCTCCTAGCAAAGATAACTTCACTATGGAGATGAGAACCCTAAGCAGACACTAACCCAGAATTCACCAGTGTGGTGGCATCTTTCAAAATTGACCTTCTGAAGCAGTGTTTTTTTTATTTGTTTTGATTTTTGAGGATACAGGAAGAGAAAAACCATAAGAAGTTGGTTCCACATCTTACATTTCATGAGTGGCACAATGGGCAACTTGCTTGATGTATGGATAGATGTTTTCTTGCCCCGTTCGTCTGAAATTTTGGCGGGTTTCTCTACTTGAAAAGAGTGAGCAGAGAAACTCTCAGAGAGAGTTCTGAGAGCTGAAAAGGATAGTTAGATCTAACTGATTGGAGCACTCTACTGAGATATCTTTCTAACTTCCTACCTCTTACTTAGACAAAGAAGCAGCTCTTCATTAACTGTCAAACTCAGCAGACATTTGTCTCTTCTCCCAACCTGTGAAGAGGAAGGAATTAAAGTGAAGACAAGAGGTTGAGCCTTTTCAGACAACACATGCTAAGTTCTTTCCTTCTTTCTATCTAGTGAACTCATTTCTGCCCCTCCCCCACCATTTTTTCCTTCTTGCAATTATATTCCATTTAAAATTAAAGAAAATCCAACTGTTGCCAAATCTTTGTCTGTTGTGAAATTAATGTAGATAGAAATTAGGAGAGAGTTTGGAATCTTTGAGGGACAAGAGACCCATTTCTGCTTCAGCATGACTGAGATATGAGAGGCATAAGAATAAATAGTGCCTCTATTTGAATGTCCCAAATACAGTGGAAGAATAATGAAATTATATCCCTAGACAAACAAAAGCTCCTGAAAACAAGAGAGACTATCAGCCAACATATATATATATATATATATATATATATATATGTATGTATATATATATATATTTATATATATACACCTATGAATATATACATTTTTCCTGTTGCTTTTTCTCTTGTTATTATCAAGTTCTTATTAATTGTAATTTGTTCTTAATCGATAATTATTGATTATTATCTATGATAGGATATTTCAGGTCTCTTATGCTTGGGATTATTAGTTATGGTTAAGACAGTGCTCACTTGTTGGAAGTTATTTATCCTCATCTATAAAATGATTTCAATAATAGTACTATTTTCACAGGCATGTTCTGAGAATAAATGAAGTAGCATCTGTAAGATGCTTACTTACAAACTTAAAGAATTATATTACTATTTTTATTATATTTCATTTATTTTTGTTGAGTTAATATTTATAAAACACTTTGTAAATCTTAAAGAGCTATTATAAATGTTCATTTGTTTTTTGAACCTTTAGTTTTTTAAATTCTAAATTCTTTGTGGTTATTCAATAGATTTTCCTAGTACCAGGATTTTATATGCTTTAATTCTGGAAATTTTTCATTTGTACTATTTCATGTTTGCTTTATTTGGTTTTACAAGACTAAATGGGATTTTACCTCTTTGCTTTGTACATTTTATTTATCATTTAAAATTCTGAACTTCACAAAAACCAAATAAAATATGATAAAATACTGAAAAACAAAAAAAGAACATTGTACATGAAATGCAGATCTCAATTATATATAACTTGCTTTTCTTTTAAATTATATTCTCAATTCAAGCTGATTATCCATGATTCTTTCTGGCCTTCTTTTTTGTTCTGTTCTGTGAATTTAAAAAAAATCCTTCAATGATTATTTTTTCTTGTTAAATTTTTTTCTTTCTTTCATTTTTTCCCCTTTTACTCTGTTCCTAGCTCCTTCTTTTGGTACTCTTCATTCAGATGGAACTGCAAATTCTATATAACATGAATCTCACAAATATACATAGAATTGTCCTACCAGCTTTTAGTTAACCATGTGTATTGTGGGATAATGAAGCAATCCCCTTATTGGTGCCTTAGCCCCATGAGTAAGATGCAGGTGATGGTGAAGCTATTTCAGATTAAAGTGTAAAGATATCTTCTCAGCCTTACTCTCTCCCTCTTTGACTCTCCCATGTGGGGCATGAGGAGGACAATGTCATGGTCCCTCATCCTGGCAGGTTGGCATCTGTCAGCATTTGGCAGCTAAGACAGAGGGCTTGGTTAAGTATGTTGGTTGCCATTTTCATGCTTTATGTTTTTTTTTCCCTAAACACAGATGACTGATCAATAATTTTAAGATGAATATGTCCAATCTTAGAGAGAGTCTTGTGAGTTGGAGAGGTTGAGAGATCCTGAGTCTCTTGGTCAGAACTGACTAGTCAGTAAATTTCTGCATCAAGAGAAGATAATAGTGATGGACTCAAACCCTTGGCCAGACTTGGCTAGAAGAAATGAGCATGGAGGTAACTCTATGTGTGTGAGTATGTGTGTATCTGTGTCTGTGTTTTGTTAAACTGTTTTTCCCCCTCTATCTTTTTAATTCTTTATCATAAGGGATGGTTTGCTAAATAGGAAAGGAGAGAGAATTAGAAATAAAGATGATGTAAAAATATCAAAAGCATTTAAAATTTAAAAATGAAACATGGGATCTTTTAGCTAGCCAGAAAGGAAGTAGAAAGACAATGAATATTGTAATGATGTAACTGACAAAGATGACAAAAAAGAAAATGATAAATGTTGAAAGGGTTGGGGAAAATAAACACTCATAAATTGTTGGTGGGGTTGGAAATGGGGTGGAGAACCCATTCTGAAAAATGACTTGACAGTATTGCACAAAAAGTTACTTAATAGTGCATGCCCTTTGACTCAGCCCAAAGATATAAAAGAAAGATGAAAATATTTGTAGTAGCTCTTTTTTGTGAGGGCAAAAGGCCTAAACACCAAGGGATGACCATTGATTGTGAAATGACTGAACCAATGGAGTTATATAAACGGAAAGGAATACTGTTGTGCTATAAGAAATGAAGGAAAAGAGTTTCAAAGAGATATGGAAAGGCTTGTATGAATTGATGCAGACTAAAATGAACAGAATCAGAACAGTTTATATTTTAATATCAATTATTCTACAAGTGAACAATTCTGAAGAACTTAAGGTGAAGTCAAATACTGAAATTCTGAAATACTTTGATTGACTAAATGATCAACCATGATTATTCCAGAGGACTGTTGTCTACCTCATGATAGAGCAAAAATATGCACAATTAGAAATATGGTTTTTTGCACATGACCAATATGGAGATTTTCCTTGATCGTTATTTCATAATACAGGAATATATTTTTATTTTTGTTTTTCCCCATCTCACCCTAGTGGTTAAGGGAAAGAAGGATGAAGGGGAAAACCCCAAATACATGATAATTAAAGATGACAATATGTTTGAAAGGAAAAATAAAACCAAGAAAGAGGTGAGCAGGGATGAAACTTCAACACTTTGAATTCATCTTTGAGATCATTTGTGTAGGTCCTCCTTTCAGTGTAGAGCCTAACTCCCCACTTTAGTGGATGCTTCACAAATCACTGTGGATAGGAAAACTTCATCCTCTGGCCCAACCACCCCTTCTCATAAGCTTGTCTGAATTCATTGAGGCTGGTCCTTAGATAACAGATGTGCCATCTGCTACCAAGCCCACACTCAAAGCCTTTCCAGTTAGTGCCTGCCAGAGCATGTTCTCTACTGGAATAGTCATTAAGAAACCAAACTCATTTTTACTTCAGGATGAGGCCTCTTGAGTTAAACTTTGGTGGAGATTGTTAAGCAAATAACTCATATAAGACATGTACTTAAGAGAACAAACTGTTTTCAAGCACTCTAGAATTATCCACTTACATATCAAGAAATACTGTAATTATACTCTAAACAGAGATCAAACCCGCTTAGGCTGATACTTTGGTATGGTAATTTGAAATCATTCTTATATGTTCATTCAAAGAGAAATTCCATTAGGCAACAATTAGCCCAGACACAATATGTACCTAAAATAGTAACATGGGATGTTTGAGTTGAAGGGGGACCTTGGAGATCATATAATCATTCCCCTCCATTTGTAATCTAGTGCTAGTGTTTTTCCCCTGAAATAATCCCCCAACTTAATCTCTTGTTAATATACTTCTATATGCCATATCCTCCTTTAGAATGTGAGTTCCTCAACTTGGAACTATGCCCAAAGAACTATAAAATGGCATATACCCTTTGATCCAGTAATACTACCATTAGGTCTATATCCCAAAGAGATTTAAAAAGGGGAGTAGAAGAAAGGACCTATCTGTACAAAAGTATTTATAACAGCTCTGTTTGTAATGGCAAAGCATTGGAAATTGAAAGAATGCCCACCCATCAATTGGGGAATGGCAAAATAAGTCATGACATATGATTATGATGGAATAGTATGTACTACAAGAAATGATGAGCAGGCAGATTTCAGAAAAAGCCTGGAAAGATTTATATGAACTGTTGCAGAGTGAAGTGAGCAGAACCAGAAGAACCTTGTACATCAACAGCAATACTGTAAGATGATCAATTGTAAATGACTTACCTATTCTCAGCAAAACAATGATTCTACATTTTCATCCTATTTTTGTCACAATTTGATAGTGTGTCCTTTGGTACTTTGCCACAAGTGAAGTCCCTTCCCTCATCTTTAAAGTCATCAAGTCAACAGACTATTAGCAATCTTCTATTATCCGAAAGTATTCATGACAAAAAATAATGCTATCCATCTCTGGAGAAAGAACTGATGGAGTCTGACTGCAGATTGAAGCACATTATTTTTCTCTTTCTGTATTTTTTTTGTGTAACTTTTTTACCTTAAGTGTCTTCTTTTACAACATGAGTAATATGGTTATTTATTTTTCATGATTGAACATGTACTATGTTCAAATATCAAATTGCTTTCTGTCCTGGGGAGGAGAGTAGTGATGAAAGGAGAGAGAAAATTGGGAACTGAAATTTTTTTTAAATGAATTTTCAAATTTTTCTTTACATGTAAGAGTAGAGAAAAATAAAATATTATTTTAAAAAAAAGATTGTGAGCTCCTTGAGGACAGGGATTAGCTAGGTCTTTCTTTTTATTCCCAGCTCTTAGCAAGTAGTTTCTTGGCACCAAATAGAAGATTCCAAATAGTTTGTTGACTTTAAAGGTGAAGGAAATGACTTGCAAAAGGACACAAAATCAAATTGTGACAAAATCAGGTTGAAAATGTAGGATTCCAGAGGGTTTTATTTTGGTTTAATTTTGTTTTTGCTACATCACACTCCAGTAATAAAACCTCAATTCTTTAGAATTATTCTATAGTTTAGACTAGATTTTGTTAATGTAGTTCCCTAGTTGGAAAATTCCCTTTACTAAAACTGATTTTTAGTCTTACATTTTTCAGTCATGTTTGACTCTTTGTTACCCCTTTGAGTTTTTCTTGGTAAAGAGAGAGGAGTAGTTTGTCATTTCCTTCTCAAGCTCATTTTACAGATGAAGAAACTGAGGCAAACAGGATGAAATGATTTGTCCAGGGTCACACAGTTAGAAAGTGTCTGAGGCCAGGTTTGAACTCAGGAAGATGCATCTTCCTGACTCCAGGCTCAGCAATGTTCCACCTAACTGTGCCAAATCTGATTATAATTGATAAAATGGATTGTAATTGAAATGATAACATTATGATTTTGTGTCTAATTCACCTGCTCAGTATGAATGTTTTAAAAAATATAAGTTTAAAAACAAATGTCAAGGGAAAGGTAGTACAATAAATAGAGCATTGGCACTGGAGTCCTAAGGATCTGAGTTCAAATTTGACCCCAGATTCTGGACACGTACTAGCTGTGTGACCTTGGGCAAGTCATTTAACCCCAGTTGCCTTAACAAAAAAATTTATCAAACCTACCTCTTGAGAGATAATTCAATAAAATACATACATAAACATAAGCTTATTTTATCTTCTAAAAATAGGAGAAAGGGTGATGTTAAAAGTATAGTGGATATATTTTAAGCATTGCAAACTAAGGATTATTTGATTCAAAATTCACTTCTAATTTTTACTCATGAAGGCAATTTAAATTTTTTTACATCTTTTTATTTAGATATCAGGTTTTGATTCAATCAGAAACACCTTGGTAATTACGGCTAGAAAGATTAGTTCATCTTTCTTTTGCATGACTGAGTTTTCACTCATTTAATCAGTTAATGGTTATTACAGATTTCTTTCTTTTTTGCTCTTTATCATAGTCTTTCTAAGCTTGCAGTCAGCAGAAAGTTAACTTTCTCTAGGGGAATAGCAAACATTTATGCTGACATAAACTGAAATAATATGATAAAAATTGACTGTCTATTTTGGGTAATCAAAATAAAATTTTGCATTTGAATTTCAAGGAGTTCTGAAAAACCATCTCTCTGAAGCAAAAATGAAACATAAAATTATTTCTATTATGACAGTTCTAGTAGTGCAGATAGGTGGAACAATGGATAGAGCACTGAACCTGGAGTCAGATGGCTCCTCTTTCTGAATTCAAATCTGGCATCAGACACTTACTAGCTGTATGACCCTGGGTGAGTCACTTAACACTGTTTGCCTTAATATCCTATTTTGTAAAATTATCTGTAGAAGGAAATGGCAAATTGCTTCAGTCTCTTTTCCAAGAAAACCCTCAAATAGGGTCACAAAAGAGTTAGATGCAACTAAACAACATTGAGGCAGTATGATGGGGGGGAAACCATTATTTCTTGCTGTTGCCATATGACAAAATCTTCAAATCAAACCACAGATTCTTTAGAACAATTTCCAAAAAACAAAAATAATTTAGTTACCCATGGAATGTACATTATAGAATGATAAATGATAAATAAATAAATGATAATATGAATGCTCTTTTATAAATGATAATGAAATTATTTTGCTTTTAAATTTTTTATTTTTCATTTTATTGCTAAAAATCAGCAACAAATATACTTGGCTATTGGGGCTTCGGGATTGGAGAGATGAAAGAATTTTCCTGGGTTCATTTCAGTGATTTGTCCAAGGTCTCAGAAATAGGAGGCAGAAAAGTTGGAATTTGACTGCAGACCTTCTGATATCAATCCCAGTGCTCTTTCCACTAAAGGAAACTGGGAGTGATCTTCCTGTCCTGTCCCTAAATTAAACAACAAATAAATTTGTCATATTGGCTACACAATTGCTGAAACTGCCATCACAATGGTGTGCACTTTCATATTTGCCTGACTGGAGAAATCATATCCTCGTCACATCTGTGTTGTCTTTGGTCTCTTGATTCAACAAGGGATTTCCTGGCCTAAGCTTCCAAGAACATCTTTTGACAAACACATCATTCTCTCCAACACAAACACACAGACACACACATACAAATGTATATTTTTCTTTCACCTGATATCTCAAAATACTTGACAAGTATTTTCTAATGAATCCTAGACTTACCTCTGGCTTTCAAGACACTAATGAGAAAAGATATTTTTTTTTGTTGTTCTTTGTTGCAGAAGACCTTGATATCAGGGAAGGTGATGCCATGACAAACACATGAATTGGATTGGAGTGAGGGGGTCCTGTGCCAAGTCACCAGCTTCACTTTCTCCTGAAGAGTCATCTGGGTCCAGTGGTCATTATGAATCAGGATGACTGGAGATGGCCCTGGATGCAGGGCAATCAGGATTAAGAGACTTGCCCAGGGGCGGCTGGGTGGTGTAGTGGATAAAGCACTGGCCCTGGAGTCAGGAGTACCTGGGTTCAAATCCGATCTCAGACACTTAATAATTACCTAGCTGTGTGGCCTTGGGCAAGTCACTTAACCCCATTTGCCTTGCAAAAAAAACTAAAAAAAAAGAGACTTGCCCAAGGTCACACAGCTAGTAAGTGTTAAGTGTCTGAGATTGGATTCAAACTCATATCCTTCTGACTGGCTTGTGTTCCACCTGGCTGTTCTAATGAGAAAGGAGAGGAGAACTGACTCTCAACAAGGCAAATATATAACTTTTGTTTTCAAACAGAGAAAAATAAGATTGTTGAAGACCTTTTCCTAGTCAAAGTTTTGTCTTTCCAACGGATAAGTAGTCAAAGGATGTGAACGAAAGTAATGTATGCTAAAAAAATAAAAAAGAAAATGATTTATACTTTATTCTATTTATAATACATTTGTTATAAATATATATTTCTTGAAAAGTTTACTTCTAATCAAATGAATAGATTTGTTTTTTAAACAAATCAATCCAGTTGTTAAAAATTACTTAATAAAGTGATTGACAATTTAAATGGCAAAAATCTCATGGTTGTGAAACAATGCATTTTGTACTAAGATAAATGAACAAGTCAAATTAGTTCCAAAATTATATTCAAAGTATCAGATGAAATGAAGAGAAGTCAAGGGGAGGGGAGAAGAGACATATATTCACACTTCCAAATTTCTGTTTATTTCTGATGTTTTCCACAAGAATACTTGGAAGGTCTTTATTTCATTAAAGTTTTATTTATTCCCCTGTAACGTTATATTCCACTTTGTTGGGGAATTATATTATACCCACATCCTTTGCCTTTATGTAATACGATATTCCATGTTCTCTACTCTTTTATAGCAGCAACTGCCAAATTGCATGCAAACTTGACTATAGTTCCTCAGTTCCTCTTCTGGCTATTTGCAATATTTTTTCAAAGCCTGAAGCTTTGGGCTTTAATTCTCCTGGGAGTTTCATTTCAGGATTTCTCTCAGCAAGCACCAGTAGATTCTTCTATTTTCACTTTGCCCTGTGGTTCTAAAAGATTTCGGATTCTTAAAATATGCCAAAGTTCTTTTTTTTAGGTGATGACTTTCAGGTAATCCAATGATTCTTTGTATCTCTTCTTGATCTGTTTTCCAGGCTAATTGTTTTTGCAATGAGATACTTTACATTCTTTTGACTTTGCGTACTTCTTGTTTTCTTAAATCAGAGTTTGTATAGTTTCCTTCCACCAAACTTCTAATTTCCTTTCTGATTCTTTCTTCCACAGAAAAAAATTTCTTTTCTACTTTTTTTTCCTCTACTGTTCTCAATGCATTTATGAAAATATTTTCAAATATTTTTTAAACTTTTGTTTCACTTCTAGACATTCTAGTCTAATTTGAATAAAAGGTGTATTTTTCTTTAAAATTTTGTATATATAGTTATTTTGGAGTTAAACTCTTCTTCTGAATTTGTTTCTCAGGCATTCCTGACACCATAATAACTTTTTATGGTGAGATTTTTTTTTATTTTCTCATACTTTCAACATCCTTTCTAGCTTTAGACTTCATGTTAAGATCAGATCTGGGCATTTCTGAAGGAAATGCCTGGGTTCCCATCTTGGTGTGACTTTTTTGGGGGGTATTGAATATTATATTATTCCAGGATCTTAGGGACATCTCAGACTGGAGGCCAGTAAGATTTCAGGGCTCTCAAAGTGATCTAATCCAGAGAAAAGTTCTGATTATTGCCCTCTTATTCTGAGCTTTGCCAGTTCTTGGACCAGGTTTGCATCTGAACAATACACCTGCAGACTGTCCTTGTTTGAAATTCCAATAGATAGCTGCCATACTTGGCCACCAGTTGGAAAGCTCTGATGGTGCCGAATGGCAGAATTATAGGCTTCCCTTTGTTCTAGTGATTCTTTTGCAGGTCTCAAACCCGGTTGGAAGCTGAAATCAAGAATCTGCTCAGGTTTTTTTAGTTTTCTTCCCTCTTTTCTTTCTTATTTTTCTCTGACTTCCTCTCAATAAAGTCTTAGCCTCCTCCACAATTCATAGTTTATAGGCTCAAGTCTCTGCCAGAAGAGACTTAAGATGAGATATAACTGGCCCTAACACAATTGCTACTTGCTTTTGAACTCTGTTTTTACAATCTGGGGTCCATGACTGCTTTTCACACTGTATCACCACCTCTAGGCAAGGAGAGCTCCCTCAATTCAACCTGGAACTCGGGAGTGAGCAAAAATGCTTCCAGTTGTCACTATTCCTGAATCCTACAGAAGCATGCAGAAGCATAGAGATGCAGTATCTAGGCATTTTCTCTGATGCTTACAATTTTTCGAACTTCTCTAATATGGGAATGAAAACAATAGCAAAACATTCTTAGAAGTCTGTGAACTAATGGGAGAGAAACTTAAATTCTAACCCCTAAGGCAATCATCATATATAGCCCCCCCCCAAAGCATTCCAGGGGCAAGACTGCACAAGTCAACCTATGGGATTGCAAACAAACTGAATTCTCCTCCCGAACATCCTCTCACCTCCAGTGCCATGGAGATCCCAACAACAGGTATTCATTTAGACATTGACAACAGTAGTCTCCCCATAAATCTCTTAGGGCAGAGACTAAGGCTGGTGAACCATGAACCATCCAGTATGGGAGCAGACTAAGGCAGAAAGGGGGGTAATAGAGGAAAATAAGGAGGAAAATCATTGAAATTGTTGAAGATCTCAGAAGGCAGAATACTCAAAGACTTAGAGACTAAGTAGATAAGCCAACAAAGAAGATATTAATAGCTGAAGGAAATATGGCCCCCAGATCAAGTAAAAAAAAGTTTAGACATCTGTGAATAAGTATTGTGAGACAAAGGAAAATGAATCAACACCTAATAAGGCAAAGGACTTTGGGGATTGCCAAAAGAGCAAGCATGAAACTATAACAGGATGTTACTGAATGGTTTAAAAGAAAAAAAAAAGAATTGTGAAAGCAAGATTTATGGCGAGCACAGCAGAAATAGTTGGCAAAAAAGAAAAATATGAATGCAGGGTGGCCAGTTTCACTAAAGAAACAAAAAAGACAATGACTGATTAGGAATGCAAATAAATGGAAGTGAGGGATCCTCTTCTTGCCTGGAAGGGAGAAAAGGCTTCTGGGAGGTAGCCAGAACCCTAATCATGTCACTGTTCCCAACTTGCTATAATGAGGACTTTGGGGAATTGCCCTTTGGGTGAGATCTGGTACTCTCTTGGTTGAGTTGAGATAGCTTGCTCCCAATGGGAAAGCTCATTCACTCTGTGTATTATCTGGTGTATTCTCATCTCTATATCTTCTCTGATTTCTGTTTATAGTTGACTTGTAAAAAATGTGCTTATTTTCCATTCATGATATGTCTTCTTTGTGGAACTGGATTTGGTGGGAAGGAAGTCAAGACTTGGATAGTTAGATATTAGGTAAAAAAAACATTTTGGGGTACTTTTCCTTGTTGAGGGATGGTGATCAGGTGTACAGCCTGAAACTAAGCATTATCTTTTGGGGATAACAGGCAAGTTGTATTTTTAGTGCTCTCTGAGGAGACTGGAGTGACCAGTCTCTTGCACAGATATCCTGTTCCTCTTCCCATCAAGAATCACTATCTTCGGACAGCTAGATGGCACAATAGATAGAGCACTGGTCCTGGAGTCAGGAGGACCTGAGTTCAAATCCTCCCTCAAACACTTAATAATTACATAACTGTGTGACCTTGAGCAAGTCACTTAACCTCATTGCTATAAATAAAAATAAATTTAAAGAAAAGAATCAATATCTTCTTTGGAGACAGGAAAGTGGACAAGACTCTAGAATTATCTTTCATGCTTTCCTCTGAGGCACATCTAGACAGACTAATGTGGATAAACAATAACTTTTGTGGGCAAAACACAACCATATCTCTTTCGCCCCATTCTAAAAAAAATAATAAATATTAAATGGGGTTGGAGGATAGACAATGGAATTCCAATTTCTAAAGTATTTGTAGATATTCTCTGCCTTGTCTCATTCCAAGTAATTGTATGGAAACTTGCAAAGAAGAAGGTTTTGGCTCTGATGACTCAGGATAAATTCTCTGTGAAAAGGAATTATTCCAATTGACTTGGGAGACAGGAGAACTGATGATTCAGGAGAGTATGAGCTGGAAATGAGTGAGCACATGAAAGATTAGGGAAGTCACCCTGTCTTCTTCCATGGTGCCTTGTCAGAGACATATTGCTCTGAGTTTTCTGGATGAGAGAAGGAAGTTTACCACTTTTCCTCTCCCTAGTCCCATCCCCAGCCTCATTCTTTTGTGTTTATTTTTTTTCCCCTGATTTGGGTTGATGAATGCTTTGAGAAGGGAGTTTCCCTTAGAATGGGCAGGTTCCTCAAAGGCATCAGAACTAATTGGAGAGTCCACTTGAGCCCCTACAGGCAGAGATAAAAGGTTAGTTGGGACTGTGACCCCTCATGATAAAAGGAAATGCTGGCTATGGATTCTAGAAAGATAGCAATCAGTAGAGGGTTATATCAAAGGGAGACTTCATGAGGAGCAGGAAAAAAAGACTTCTAGGCTCAGGAGTGTGCTCATGTATCATGCGTCTCACTTATCAAACTTTAAATTTTAGCCCTCCCCTCACAAAAGCACTCTGTGTGAATAGGATAGAATATATCTCATTATAGAAATAGATTCTATTTATAACCACTACTCTGGCCACAGTATCTTAATAAATACTTTTCTAAAGAGTAGTTGATGTTTTTTCATTGATTGAGAAATTGAAATTGGAAATTGTGATCTATCTGGAAGGGAAACAATTCAGGTAGAAAAGAAGGGGCTGCATATTCAGACAGCAGTCAATGATAGTAAACAGAGATCAGCAAAAACTTAAGAGAATTACCTTATGTATAACTGAGAAAGAAACAAATATCCCACCTGTCTAGTGAGATAGATATTTATAATTGACAGTTTTAGAGCTGTGACTTATCCTCAAGACCCTGAGAGGAGAAATAGTGTTTTTCCCTCTGGGAAGAAATCAACTGCCAATGAGTTGAAGGAATTAGAGAAAGTTGGGGGTGCTTCATATGTGAAACTGTGGATCTTTATTATAAACAAATATATATGCATACATACACATCTTTATATTTATGATTTATACCATATTTATGATTTATATATTAAGGCACATTAACTTCCTACTTCTCTTTTCTATATATTTTCTAAATATTTCAATAATGATTTGTCTTTCTTTGCCATTACTATTACTAACCTCTACACATTCCAAAAAGTTTTCCCCATTCCCAAATAAAAAAGTCTTCCTTTGCAGCAAATAAATCAACAAATCTACATATTGCCATTGTCTGAATATTTACAACTCATACTGTACCTCCATAACCCATCACATCTCTGGTAGTAAGTATGATTTAATATCCTTCTTCTAGAGTTGTTTTTGATCACTGCATTGTTGAGAATTTTAAGTCTTTTATAGTTATTTTTCTTTACAGTGTTGTAGTCCTTGTACAACTTGTTTTTCTATTCCTGCTCAATTAATTGCATTGCTTTATAAATATCTTAAGTTTCTCTGAAATAGATCTTTCTGAAATTTTTATAGCAAAATAATATTCCATTGTATTCATTAATTTGTTTAGCCATTCTACCATTATTTAACCTATTGATGGCTACCCACTTTATTTCCAGCTCTTTGCTACCAAAATAAAATGGTGCCATAAATATTTTTGAACATAGGCTTTTCTGTTATCTCTTTGGGCTATATTTCCATAGTAGTTTTATTAAGTCAAGGGCTATTCAAGTTAGGAACTTTAGGAGTAAATTTCAAAATTGCTTTCCAGTATGGTTGGAACAATGTGTTGATGTACCTGTTTTTCCACATCCCCTCCTGCATTTATCATTTTCCTTTATTTGTCATCTTTAACAATCTGATGGGTATGAGGTAGAACTTCAAAGTTCCTTTAATTTGTATTTTCCTTAACAATCGGTGATTTGGAGTATTTGTTCATCTGGCTATAAATAGCTTTCATTTCTTTCTTTTTTTAAAATCTGAGGCTCTGGACTTGTTGTGGAGTTTCTCTTCTTCTGAATTTTACCTTGTAGACTTCCTAATCTATAGCTTTTCTTCACTATGTTTTATATTTTCTTCTCTTAAAGATTCCTACTGCCGCAATTCTCAGTTGGATCTTTGTTGAAGGGCCAGATTCTGATCCATCTTGTACTCTTGGATGGAGCGAGTGGACCCTGGGTTCCTGCTGTCATATAGTTTGGTTGCACCTGATTTTGCATCAAGTGACTAAGATGAGTCCTTAACCTATGTTGGAATCCCTGACTTCTAGGTATATCTCCTCATGGTCCAATCCAACTTAAGGGGACCTAAGTGACACAATGGATAGAGTGCTGAGTCTGGACTCAGAAAGACCCGAGTTCACTGGAGAACATCATATATGATGCTTAGCATCAATGGTGATGGACTTGGCTCTTCTTGGCAATACGGCAATCAGAAACAATTCTGAAGGATCTGCAATGGAAAATGCCATCCACAACCAGAGAAAGAATTTTGAAATCTAAATGTGATAAAAGCATACTATCTTCCCATTTGTAATTTTGGGTTTTTTTCTTTTTGTTTTTTCCTGTGATTCTTCTTTCACACCAAAATGGAAATAAGTGTAAATTGATTATATATGTATAATCTATATCAGGGTCTGGGGGAGAGAGGGGGGGAAAACAAATAAATAAATTATATGTATACACACACACACACACACACATATATATATATATATATATATGTATATATATATATATTTATATATATATATATATATATATATATATATATATACATATACACATATGCCTAAAAAAAGAAAAGAAAGACCTGAGTTCAAATTAGACTTCTTAGTTGGGTGAACCTAAACAAGAGTCTGTTTACTTCTGTTTCTTCATTTGTAAAACAGGGGCAGCTAGATGGTACAGTGGATAGTCCCAGGCCTGGAGTCAGGGAAAATTGAGCTCAAATCTAGCCTCAGACACATAGTAGTTGAGTGACCCTGGGCAAGTCACTTAACCCTATTTCACATTTGTAAAATGACCCAGACTAGGAAATGTAGATCACTTCACTATCTTTGCCCAAAAAAACCCCACATGGGATCATGAAGAGTCAAACACACCTAAAGTGACTGACCAACAGCAAAGAAGAAATAATAGCCATAACCTACCTCCAGATTTGTTATGAGGATCAAATGAAATGTTTATAAAGCCCTTAGCAGAGAGCCTGTAGAAAGTACTATGTGGATTTTAGTTATTATTTGTAATTGGCTTGGCATTGGCTTTCTTCCTTCTTGCACAAATCCCAACTATGAGTTGGCTCTGTTTCCTGTTATGGCTCATCCAGAACTCAACCAGATGTTGTTTATTGCAATGGTTGCAGGCCTTTCTAGAAGGCCATCTAAGCTGTGCTGTCCTAGTTTCTGTGTTGATGATATATTTTTGGTAGCCCTAAAAACGTCTTGTAGAGGGTCTTCTAATATTGCAACTGAACTGTGTAATGCCATGGCCCTATCTTTTGCTGAAGATATTATGTTGTGGGACCAGCTAGGCTACTCATATCTTGTAATTTCTTCTTTATTTTAAACAGCATTTTATATTTTTCCAATTAAATGTAAAGATAATTTTTCATATTCATTTAAAAAATGTAAATTCCAAATTTTCTGTCCCTTCCTTTTTCCCTCCCTAAAATAGTAAGCAATTTTATATGTTATAAATGTGCAATAATATAAAACATATTTCCATAGTAATCATCACATCCTGCAATTTCATCCAGTGGTAGAAGAATGTCTAGTCAGTCACTCAACTGATCAGGATCCTTTGATCAGTCTCCTATTCCATATATAGTAAGTATTTTCTCATCTATTTTCATGTTGAGAGCCCAATAGAAAGTAAATTCTTTGTGAGAAGGGACTGCTCTCTGTGTGTGTGTGTGTGTGTGTGTGTGTGTGTGTGTGTGTGTGTGTGTCTTTTTAAGTGGTATTGGACAGAACCTTGTACATAACAATTACTTAATAAATATTTGTAGAATGAATGATTGGATGGTTGGAAAAATGAATAAACCAAGTTTCCATTAGTGCAGAAAAATAGAAGTCTAGGATGAAGGAAAATTTGTTAATCTTAGATTAGGGCCGCAGAGGACAAAAATGGAAGGAAAAGACTGGATGGTTAGTAACAGGGCTGGGGTAGTGCTGAGATAGGTGGGAGAGGGAGTAGTAGTAAGGGAAGAAAGGAGTTTTCTTTCCATACAGCAATTCTTTAGTATAAGGATTAGGGATGGAGGCAGTAAGAGTTTGCTGGGGGGCAAGTACCAGTTGTGTGGAGCTCCTTGATCCTGTGATGACAAATCTCAATGTTAGTCCATCCTTTCATCAATAAAAGGGAAGAAGCGATTGGAGCAACAAAAAGTTCAGGTTAGACATCTGGGACAGTGAATCCCTGGGTGTCTTACTGAACTCCTATTTGGTGCCAATTACCTTGCCTCCTTCCCAAGTGATGATGGAATTAATACTCACAGGAGGACCTTTCACATGACTCCAGCTAGGTGGGTCAGGTGTCTGGGAAACTGGTCTTGAATAAAAGGGTGAAAGACATGCTCTTTTCTTAAACTGATTTCTAGTGATGAGAAGTTTGGTAAATGTGTGTCCATTTTTGGATAGGGTATCTGGGATAGGATAAGTTAGAAAGGTCTGAGACATTATTTCTTTTGCCAGATGATTACCAGATTGAAAAGTCTTCCAAATCTAATTCCAAAGAAAGATTTGTATCATCTTTTGTAGCTTAATAATAGATAATTGAGGAACAGATACTCAGGTAAAGGTTCAGAAGTCATGACAGTCATGTCTATGGTGGGGAGGGGGAACAGTGTGAAGGGTAAAAATATTGTTTTTCCTGTGTTTTGCATAACTAGACATGTACAATCTATGTCACGTTGCTTACCTTCTCAATGGGAGATGAGGAAGGAGGATAAATTGAAATTCAAAATCTGAAAAAAAAGAATGGCAAAATTGTTCTTTCATGTAATTGAAGGAAAATAAAATATTAAATAAAAAAACTTTTTTTTCCTAAGGCAATGATGATGGGAAGAGAAAAGAGCCAGTCTGCTCTCATGCATAGCATCCTACTATCACATTTTAAGATGCATTCAAAGTGTATTATCGAAGAATTGTGTTCTCAGAAAGTTTAGTGACCGAGGATTGAGTTAGTCTTTTTTTCACATGAGTTTCAGGGTGAGGAGAGCTCCAAGCAAGAGCCAAAGAGGAACCAAGAGAGATTTAGACTTCTTTTGTCCTTAAATGGAGCACCATGCTGAGGATATAATGAGCATTCACCATTTTCTTTTAAATTTCAGAGAAAAAGGAATGAAACAGAAGAAGCTCAACTCCTGAGACTAATTGAATACTGAAGTGACTTTCCAATAGATAGTGGGATAATTTAGTTAACTCAGTAGGCATTGCTTTCTATTTTTTAAACACCAGTTTTTGCTTAATAATCTAGGGAAATTGAGTTTCACAATGAATTTAGGTGGAATTTCCCATTTTATCATTTTAGGTGGGATTCCCCATTTTGTCATTTTTTTTCCCTGGAGTGCTGTTGTTTACTGGGGCACCAAAATCAAGATGTGTCAGAATCATTAGCAAGATCAGAAATCAAAGGACAATGTTCCTTTATTCTTAATTCAACTTTCCCATCAGTTTCTAAGTACCTGCCATATATGCATATATATATATACATATTTAACCCTATTTACATATTTATATATGTATATATCCAAGACCTAGGTGGTGTGGATTGAGATGGATACCACATTGTCTCCTCGAGACTTGGCTCCTTCCAGCCCCCAAAATCCTTAACTTCCTTGTCTATATTTCAAGGTTATAATAAATGACCACCTTTGATCAATCAGGGTTGCCTCAATGACATGATGAATCAACAGAGAACCTGAATAAAGAAAGGCACTTATAAGATGTCAAAAATAGTCCTATGGTTTTCTTTTCCTATGATCTAAGATTTCTCAATAAGTGCAGCATTACTCTCCATGTTGGTTTGCCCTATGTTTAAAGGTCTTGGGAATCTCTAGACCTGTCATTAAATTGCCCCCTCCCTCCTCCCTGGCCTCCCGCTGTGGAAAGGACATTCCCTAGGGGGACAATCTTATGGTGGGAATCTCCAGGTCTCATTCATACCCTTCCAGATCCTGTAATCTGATTGAAATAGCAATGTTCAGAGACTTGGGGACTAGATGACATGGGAAAAGGGAGGTCTCTGGTGACTACACTGCAATGCAAAAGCCCATATTGTTTTCTAAAGTGGGGAATACTCTCCTGTCATCATTCCATGGATGGCAGGAAAGCTGTACTCCCAGAAAGCTTCCCAGAGAGAAACTTTCCCATACTTCCCAAAGTCACTGTTAATAATACAAAAAAAAATAATAACTTCCACTAAAATCCAAGCTGAGGTTGTATGTCCAGTTAACATATATATTCTATTTGGAGACTCCATTCAGCCATGGATTAGTCTACATAGCCATTGAGCTTCCTTCCAATTTTAATCTCTATATTTCTGTGATTCTTTCCTTAAAAAAAAAACAGGGATTAGGATTATTCTAATGACTCAAGAACCAAATGGCAGTTTGTTTTCTGGAGTACTGAATCCTATTCCCCTGGAAGGAGACTCCCTATAGACAAGTCACTTTTTTCATGCAAAACGAGTGCCTCTTTGAACAATCATTGAATTCTAGTGCCTACCATGTTATTATTCCTATTCTGTTCACATACATCAGATTCCCATCCTCTTTTATTGGCAAGGAATACATTTTTTATATATTCATACATACAATTGTTAAAATAAACTCATTTTTTTTTTAACAAAACATCTGATGCCAGAAGATCTCTACCTATTTAAACTCTGAAAGAGAATTAGGCATACCATGTCTGCCAATTTCTTCAGTTGCTAGCACCCAATGTATTCAGTCTCTTTTACTTGAATCTCTTATTAAACTGGGGCAGCCCTGAATAAAAACCACAAATAAACCTTGCACCCACTTGAAATGGGCACTAGTGCTTGCCCTCATTCAAGGCATTGACATTGCTCTGGGGCATGAGTGCCATACCCCAAGTTGCCAGGTAACAGTAGTGCTCCAAAGACTGCCACTCATTTGCTGCCATTGTGTTCGTCCTACACCCCTTCCTCTGTAATCCCTTCTCCCCATCTGCCTCTTGGGATATATTTTTGCCCAATAAGATAGCAAGTAATGGTCTGTTTTCCCTTTAAACCTAACAATCTATCTCAACTTTGAAAGTCCTTCAGGGTGCCTGTTAGGAGCTACATGAAAGTACAGGAATACACATGCCAGAAATCCATTGGTGCAACCCTTAAGAGACTTGTTAAGTCGCACAGATGGAAATCTACCTTCTAAACAAGGTTTATCTTGTCCATCAGATCAGCAAGGCAATAGAGCAGGAAGAGTCTGTGCAGACTTCACTGATGAGAAATACTTCTTTTGTCTTAATAACATTTTATTTTTTCCCATTACATGGAAAGATAGTTTTCAACATTCTCTTTTGTAAGATTTTGAAAAGAAATAATTCTGGAGACAGTGAATGAAAAATTTGGATGTTTAAAAATAAGACTTCTGAACCCATTTGAATTGTAAAAGAGGCTAGGTATTTTCATATTTCAGCTCATCCATATAAACAGTAGCTAGCATGAAGTTATGTAGAAAGTGCTTAATAAATGTGTAATAGGGGGTTGGTTGTACATGCAGAAAACTTGGGATGGTATCCCCATTCCTGAAGAAGCTAGGGAACTGGTTTTCAGGAGAATAGAAGGGAAATGACTTGGAGATGTAGATCAGTGGTAGCCAAACTGCAAACTCATCTCACAGTCCTGTGCAACATCTGGATATGAAATTGGTAGGACCAATGCTATATTGGAACTGAGGTAAGTTGAATCAGCCCTCCCAGAACCTGACATGGTATAGAGGAGGTATATGTCCTCTGTATAGAATTTTACAGTATTATATGTCTTTCAAATAAATAATCTCTTTGGAAAAGCCATTCCGGGGGCAGTGGTTAAATAGACTCCTATCTATTATTACTACCTCTATCTATTATTACATAGTAACTGGAAGGTGAGCACTGCTATTCAGCTGTATCTGACTCTCTGACTCCCTTATGGGAGTTTTCTTGGCAAAGATAATGGAGTGGTCTGGCATTTCCTATTCCAGATCATTTTACAGATGAGAAAATTGAGGCAAACAGGGTTAAGTGAAACTGGTTTTGAACTCAGGAATATGAGTTTTCCAGAGTCCAAACCTGGCATTGGAATATTTTCCAGTGTCCAAACCTGGCACTGCATCACTTGCCAGTTGAGGCTTAAACTTATGGCAATAGAAATGAGATACCCTGCAAAATACTGCAGAACTTTTATATGGGGAGATGTCAGACTGACTCTTGAAGGGAAGTCCAGGTCATACACGACATGAGTTTAGCACTTACGGAATGTCTGCCAGTTTCTTCAGTTGCTAGCACCTAATGATTCAGTCTCTTTAACTTGCGTGTCTTATTATTTCAACATTTTTAAAAATCAACAATTAAAAAAGTCAACAATTTATATGACTGCTTCAGTTTCTTTGTTTCTTTTGATAGTTCTTTGAGATTTGGGTGGTAATGGGCAAGTAAAGTGTACTCAGGCTTGTCAATATTATCAACGCCTTGGCAAACTTATTAAGTAATATGTAAAATACAAGACCAGAACTGAGATGGCCAATCCCTGGTTATTTGTGAAATGGTAGATTCTTATATTTCCTAGACCCCATTAGTTTAAAATTCTTCCTCCAGCTGGAATAGACAATCAGATAGCAAAGTAAATACACAGCCAAATGTCCACATACTCTGTGGGGCAAGTTACAGAACTGTTTCCAACATTTGAAGGTTATCTCCTCAGTGACCAATTCTCTTCCCTTTTGAAAATTTTTTACCAAAATTACCTTCTGATGTAATTTTTTTGTATATTCCCTCCTGGGGATAGGAGAAAAAAAAGTTATTCACAGAAGAATATTTTTCCAGGAGCTCCTTTTATTCCCATTTAAGAGAATGCTGATTTAACTGGTGATAAGTCAGATATGTAGCTTCAATTGGGTATTGAGTTAGTTAATAATATCATTTATTATTATTATCATTACTGTTTTTTAGCAACAATGAGCCTTAAGAGTCACAATAAAAGGAAAATCATACCTATAATGTGAAAAATAAAAATGATTAAGTAAAAAAAGTCTTAAATGGGAATAATATATTAAATTACATCATATTATAAATTATATTTATATTATGTGTCATATAATGTTATATCAATGAAATTTAAAATTATTTTTATTATATCCATTGAGACCAATTCAGAAAAACTTCATGTGGTAAAAAGTAGAAGGAATACGAGATTTGGAGCCAAAAAGACTTAGGATCAAATTGCGACTACTTGGGGTTTAGTGGGCAAGTCAGAACCTCAGTTTTTTCATCTGTCAAATCGGACTAACAATATTTTTATCACTTATGTCACAGAATTATAATTAGAACAAAGTGAAAATGCTTCATGTCACCAATAATAAAAATGACAAAATTGGAAAATGGTGATTGTTGGATGAGCTGCAGAAGAAGAGGCAATGAGACAATGTGGGTGGAGCTGTGAATTGCTCCAACCATTCTGGAGAGTAGTTTGATCTGATATCCAAATGTTGTTAAACTGTAACTACCCTTTGACCCAGTAGAAGAGTCATAGACCCCTCAAAAAGGTCCAAGATGGAGAGAAGAACCCCAAAAATGAACGTGAAATGTAAGCCCATGGTTTCATACACAGTCCTTGATTTTTGTTCTTTGTGTCTTAAAATGCTTGTATTTATTGATGGTTAAGTTTAAAATTAACAAGAAAATAAGAAACATTGTAAAACACTCGGCAAACTGCAAGGCTCAGTATAACTCTCAGACATTTATCTAGATAAAAATATTATATTGATATACTATCTAGATATACTATTTCAATATTTTCATATAAATAGCCTACATATACTATATATGATATCCATGTATGCTATAGATTATATAGCTATAATTTCTATAAAATATTATATAATAGAAATTATCTATTCTTACAATATATTCATTTGACCTTTATATGTGTATGTGCATATATTTATAATTATGTGAGGGTCACTGGAACTGAAAGCTTTGAGAAAGGTGCTATTTTCTATTACCTTTGAATTTCAAAATTACTTCAGGAAGAGTTTTCAGCTGCATCCTTGCATTCATTTGAACATCAAACCTCCCCATTCATTCTCTGTTTCTTCTTATTACAGTCACTCTTGACATTACCTCTTTCTCTGACCCTTTTTCTCTTGTGTCCTGTGCCGGCCAAGTTTAAAGTTACAGTTGTTTACAATTATCAGCCATTCCCCCTTTGAGTAATTTTCAGAGTTCAGCCACACTGTATAGAAAAGAGGAAGGAAATGGAAAGGCAGAACAAAGGTTCCCCTCAGGAAATGACCCTGAAAAAACTAGAACAGTGCCAGGAAGAAGAGAAAGATAAAAGGAACACTTACCAAAAGCCTAGGGCCAGAACTTGGGGCTGTGTCTGTTATCCTCTTCACTTTTGGCCTCCTGGATTCCAATCCAGTTTATTTTTTTTAATTTTATTGATTTAAGGCAATGAGGTTAAGTGACTTGCCCAAGGTCACACAGCTAGGTAATCATTAAGTGTCTGAGGCCACATTTGAACTCAGGTCCTCCTGATTCCAGGGCTGGTACTCTATCCATTGTGTCACCTAGCTGCCCCTCTAATCCAGTTTCTACACTATCCAGTGCAGGACTCCAAAGTAGCATCACCAAGAACTATAAAAAGGGTGCTTTCTGGGTATTCTGAGCCCAATAAGGACTCACTATAATGCTCCAACTATGGACATAATGTACCATCCTGTCTAATACTATTCATTTGTGGACTTGTGAATCATTCTCACTTGGGAGATGTCCCATAAAAGCCAGTTCCAGGCTTCCTTCCAGTCCCCCCACCAAAGTAAGTAAGTCAGAAATAACAGTTCCGGGTGCTGCCCAGATTGGTTCGACAACTTTGCTTGGGCTTCATTTAAGGATCAATTCCACAGCTTGACCTGGAGAACAGCTGACTGTTCTCAAGTCTCTGACTTTCCTTCTCTGACTCTGAGGAGGAATATTGATCATATTGTATTCGCTTTTTTATTTTAAATTGCAGAAAATATTATAATTTTCATCAGAGTTTGCATTTCCTCCTCTAAGATCCTATTTGGATGCCTCTTTCCAGAGGTAACCCTGGATTCTTGAATGTAAAACTAGAAGGAAAAAAAAAGAATTGGGGGGTGTATAGCTCTATTGTCTGAGAACTTTTGATTGTGGTTGTTGTTCAATTGTTTCAGTTCTATCTGACTCTTCATGACTCCGTTTAGAGTTTTCTTGACAAAGATACTAGAGTGGTTTGCCATTTCCTTCTCCATCTCATTTTAGAGATGAGCAAACCAAGGCAAACAGGTTTAAGTGACTTGGTCAGGGCCACATAGCTTATAAGTGTCTGAGGCTAGGTGTGACTAGGTGGCGCAGCGGAAAAAGCACTGGCCCTGGAGTCAGGAGTAGCTGGGTTCAAATCCGGTCTCAGACACTTAATAATTGCCTAGCTGTGTGACCTTGGGCAAGCCACTTAACCCCATTTGCCTTGCAAAAACCTAAAAAGAAAAAATAAGTGTCTGAGGCTGTATTTGAACTCAGGAATGAGGAGTCTTCCTGGCTTTAGACCCGAACTGTCGCACCTTAGTTGCCTGCTAAGTTTCTGTAGGTGAAAGCATCATCACCATGTATCCAACTTGATGATGAATTAGAATGGACCTCTGACATCATCTCCTTCCTGCAACTCACTCAACGCTAGTGTCTGGCCCCAGTTCAAAAGCCCTTCCTTCCTTAAAGGAGGTCAAGCCAGATTTGTCCACTACAGATCAGGATATCCTGGGAATGGAAGACCTGGGCAAAGGAGAAGGGGATCATATTCACAACCTTAAGACCCTACCCCATTAAGTCTTGGGGGAGGAAGGGGACAGAGAGAGTATATAGGAAGCACCTTCCTATAAACAGTCACAATTGATGATCACTACAATATCATAATTCAGCAATCATTTTCCTCCCTTATCCCCTATCCATCAGTCTATCTACCAAACCTTTGTCTTTTGTCCTTAACCAATGTTACCTCCTATAATTTGTGTTTTCCTCAACCACTGTTACTGCCCTTGGCTTCTCATAATGGTTACTCTCCCCCCAACTTTGCCCATAGTTCCCTTGTTCCTGCCCCTCATCACTGGTGGTCCTCACTGGCACATTGGTCTGGGTGATGTTCCTGATGTGATTCTTTATTCTCACTAGCTTTCACTCTGTATGAGTTCAAATTGTCTTTGTGAGCCATGCGTGCCTCTCATATGGTCAGTCTTCCAGTTGTGAGCCTGAGATGCATCTTCCCTCTTTCTCTCCTCTTCCTACTTGTGGTGGTAATAGATGATGTGGTAAGATTGGGCCTGGGAAAAGAAGAAAAATTGCCTCTTTTTCTCCGTGTCTCTATTGATTCCCCAATGGGAGGAATGGGAGAGAGAGAGAACCAAGGGACTAGCACTGGTACTTCTAGCATCAAAGGCATGTTCCTTATCCTATCCTATGATATGACTGGATTCATGGTAGAAGGAAACAAGGAAGGATAGAGGCACAAAATTTTAGGTTTATGTTTTATTTTTAATTTTTCAAATTAAAACTTTTAGGAAAAAGGGAAAAAATATAGAACCACAGAAACATTCCACAACAGTTTTCAAAGTTATATAGGAGATTTGTCCTGTATCAAAGATATCATGATCTCATAGGTCCTTGAAATACTAAAATAAGAACTAGTGCTTGATTTCAACTAGGTAGTACAGTGAATAGAGGACTAGACCTGACATCAAGAAGACTCCTATATTATACTAACCCAGGCAAGTCACTTCATCCTTTTTGTCTCAGTTTCCTCATCTATGAAATGACTTGGAAAAAGAAATGGCAAACCCCAAATGGGGTTATAAAGTAGAGGACACAAGTGAAATGACTCAGTGGAAGCAATCCCAAGATGTTCTTCCTGAGAGCCATAAAAACACCTCTGTGAGCAAGTTAAATACTTATTCCCTGACTGAAAGTGAAATGCTCTAGTCTTTGATTTTTTTCATCCTATAAGCCATAATTCAAACATGATTAATCAGAATAACTTGAAAGGATAGGAGACATGAAAGTAGAGAGAATTTTTCTTTTTATCAGGATCAAACCATGTAAACCTAACCCCTCTCTCCCCATGAAAATTAGATTAGTTTTTTCTTCAAAGGTATCAAAATGATATTTGAGGGTTGGTTGGCTCTGGCAACTAAATCGCTTCCAGGATGTCTGAGCACAGAACAGCCATGAGGATCTGGAGGGGATGACTGAGGCTTGGCCACCATGGGCAACTCAATCAAGGGAGCCTTACCCAATTCAATCAAATAATGCCTCTGGTGTCTATTGTTATATATATATTCTACTATGGGAAATTTCTGAGTGGCTTCTTTTATTTTAGTATTAAAACTAAAATACCAAGAGACTGGCCTGAGTTAGGTCCAACCTAACATGATAGGGATAAGCCCTTACAATACTAATTTGAAATAATTCTCATAAACTTCTCAATAGGACAATTCCATTATTGTAGATCAGTGAAAGATAAATGTAGCCCCTTGCCAGTTTTTCCCCCATTCCTGATGACAAACATTCCTACAAAAAAATAAATGGGCCTGAAAATATTACAAGGTTGGAATTTTATGTCAAAGTCATCTTAATATGTTGATTATCAGTGTTTTTAATGAGGATGTCTTTTTTTTTTCCTGCAGCCTTCTTTGGAATTTAGGTTTTGAAGAAGAAATCTATACCAGACATAGACTATCTGGCTGACTACCATTTTCATCATCGATTGTGTGATCAGACAGCCAGAAATCAGAAACTAAGGAAAATAAGTAAATATGGTCTTTATTTTGGGAAGATGTCATGGAGGCATATATTTTAGAGACATTCACTGAATATTGATCTTTTGTCCTTTGACCAACACCAACCCCTTCAGCATCTTTTCTGTAGTATAGAGGCAGCTCTGCAAACACAAACCTAAAGCTTTGTCTTTTCTCCAAAAAACCACCATAATTGGAATAATAAGATTTTGTTTGGGGTGACTTGGGGGTGGTAGGAAGGTTAGTTGATTGAGTTGTCTTTTTCTGACCACAAATATTAGCAATGAAATTTTTTGATTCCCAACCATATCTAATACACTCTTTTTTGTATGACTTTCTATATAATAACAAAGTTACTCTAAGGCATTTGGTGAACTCTTAGATCTAGAAAACATTCTCTAATAGGGCAATGGTGATAGGTGAAATTGGCAAGAATACTCTGACCACTTCTTCATGAGGACTATTGTATTTCCCATTCTGACTGCTCTTCTATTTGGAGTTTCTGAAAGACCCTGCCATCTGCTCCCATGAGGGGCTCCCACAATAATCACCCTAAGTTTAAGGTACTGTGGGACAACATACACTCAAAAATCATAATTCATGAGTTACACCAATGCATTTACTTTATCTGAATTCAGCCAAATGGTACAGTCAGCTCAAAACAAAGGCATTGATGAATAAGCATGGAAAGAAAATTTACAATAAAACATTCCCACTAAACTGAGGCATTTTTCTCTACAAATATAGATAGATAGATAGATAGATAGATAGATAGATAGATAGATAGATAGACTACCAGCAGTGAGTAACTGGGATCAAACATGAGAAGCATTAGCATAAGGACCATGTATGACCAGGACACATGTCTGAAATGGTCATGTATGTCTTTGATATCTCAGGACCATGAATTTCTTCTAGGGATGTCATTTGTAGCCTTTTGGGTGGTGTCCTTATTAGATATGTTGCTCCACTGGTCTCAGAATGATTGATGCAATTGTTGAGCATCTGTTCTCAGCAGGATCTGATTTTTGTTGATCTTGGGTTGGTTGATGGACATGGCAGCCTCTACTGGTCATTCATTGCTCAAAGGGTCTCTTGGTGGACAATGGCTGCAGATGCCTAAGTAGTTCAATGGATAAAGCACAGGACAAGGGAAGGTGTGAACTAGATTCTTAGGGGAACTTTTGTATTAACTCTCTTTAGCATGTTTCTTGAGAAGAGTAGTCACTGTTCTCCAGAGATCTATTCTATTTGAACAGAAGCTGAGGATGATTTTCTTTTTCTTCTCCTTCTACTCTTTCTCCTCCTCCTCCTCCTCCTCCTCTTTTTTTGTCCTCCTCTTTGTTCTCCTTCTACTTCTCCTCCTTCTCCTCTTCCTCCTCCTCTTCCTCTTCTCCTCCTCCTTCTCCTCCTCCTTTCCTCTTCCTCCCCCTAGCAGGCAAATGAATTTGATCTAGAACAAAAGATAAATTCAGGAAGCAAAGCCATTGTCTTTTCCTCCAGCCCAGATTCTTGCTATTACTTTACAAAGCTTCATAAATATGGTATTTTGTCTTGTCCAATGAAAATCCTTACTTTCTCTCAATATACTAAATATCTTGCATTGTTCTAGATTTTATGTTTGTTTTGGGGAGTTGGGAGGGACTGTTTTTGATACAATAACTTTATTTTCAATTAACAAGAAAAACAAAACAGACCTGCAATAAGTGTGCATAGTGAAACAAAACACATTTCCAAATGGGCCATATCCAAAAAATGCACATCTCTGCTTATCTAGACCAACACTTCTATGTAAGGAGGTGGGTGGGTAGCATTCTAAAAGATCAGTTATCTGGAATTGTGTTTAATCATGAACAGAGTTCTAAATGATGCAAATTAAAATGAATTTAAAATTAGTTTTAAAATAGTACTATCTTTCCTTAAGGATATGATTTCTCTCTTATCACATTCAACTTAGATCAATGTATACCATGGAAACAATTTAAAGACTAACAGAATGCCTTCTGTGGGGGGTGGGGGAAGGAAGAGAGATTAGGGGAAAAATTGTAAAATTCAAAATAAATAAATAGGTTTTTAAAAAAATAATAAAATAGTACTACAAATGAAACGAGAATGAACAAAAGGAAATAATTGAAAAAGATCTACATGACAGAGACTATGAAAAAGAATTAAAAACTTGGCACAAGAGATCGAAAACTTAACCCAAACATAGCACCTACCACATGCTAAGCACTCTACAATTATTTCATTAGAGGTTGTTAATTTTTACAGTGTGTTAGAGTATAAATTATTCCAATGATTCTGCTCCTTCATTCAGCATCAGTTCAAAGTAAGATTCTAGTGATGACTCCCTCCACCCCTCCATTTATATAGCCTTCAATTTATACTCCCTCCCTATGTAAGATAATTAATCTCTCCTCCATTCCTTCTCCTTTCTTCCCTAGTATATCCTTTCCCCCACTCCTAACTTTTCTTCTTACTCAGAAGATCAGCAAAACATAACCTCAAATCACTCCTTGGATCTTCATCTTCCTCGATTCTTTCTATCACCCTTGCTAACATCACAGTTCTTAGGCATTATTTGTATCATTCACCCTTTTTTTCTATTAAAATTTTTAAAAAGGGCAGCTAGGTGGTGCAGTGGATAAAGCACTGGCCCTGGAGTCAGGAGTACCTGGGTTCAAATCCGGTCTCAGACACTTAATAATTACCTAGCTGTGTGGCCTTGGGCAAGCCACTTAACCCCATTGCCTTGCAAAAACCTAAAAAAAATTATTTTAAAAATTACTGTCCCATGGAATTATTAACTTTTTTGATCCTTTCTAATTTTTAAGAAGTATGGAGGCTTCTAGGTGTTACAGTGGATAGAGTACTGGCCCTGGAGTCAGGAGGACATGAATTCAAATCCTGCCTCAGACACTTAATAATTGCCTAGCTGTGTGACCTTGGGCAAGTCACATAACCCTATTGCTTTAAATAAAAAAATAACTTAATTCAATTATAAAAAAAGACCTGAGGTCAATTCTGGCCTCAGATACTAATCAGCTATGTGACCCTGGCCTAGTCAACAAGTCTCCAATTTCTTCACTTTCCTCATCTGTAACATGAGGATAATAATAATAGCATATACCTTCCAGGGTGGTTGTGAGGATCAAATGATATCACCATTGTAAAGGCGCTTAGCCCCCTGGAAAATAGTAAGCTCTATATAAATGTTAGCTCTTATTTGAGTAAGGTTTTAGATCTTTTGCTCCAAGCTTTTAATTCATTCATAAATCTTTTCAATTCTTTACATTTTTCATTCTCATTTCATTTGTAATACCTTTTAAAAACTAATTTTAACTCACATTATTTCTTCTAGGAATTCTCTTTTTTTTGTGGCCAAGTTATGTTTTTCTTGGAGGCTTTGCTTATAGGTGTTTGGGAGTTTTCTCTTCTTTTGGGTTTGTGTCTCTGACATCTCTCGTCTCAAACTAGCTCTTATCTTTTTTGTTTGTTTGCTTGTAGCAATCTCCTTTGAGTAATCCAATGATTTTAGTTTAGCTGGGAGTCATTTCAGATGCCCAGAGTCCATGGGGAAACTCTGTTATCCCTTGTCAAATAGCTGCTTTTCTGGGTAGGAGGCTACATCCATGATCTGCACTGAAGAATCCTCCATACTGGGAGTTCTAGGGGGTTAGTCCATGTTGAGTCCATTCTCCCAATCCTGAGTTGCTGGCCTGACTAGTACTTAGTACAAGATGAGTTTCGATCTTGGGAGCCCCATCTTTGCATTGACTTCCATTTGCCCTTTCTCTCTCTAAACCCCAGTCTATCCCTACTAGTTGTTCCTTCTCTGTTGTCTATGTCCTTTTGGAAAACAAAGGAAAAGAACATTCTGAAAGAAACCCTGATTTGACCATCCTATCCCTTTCACAATCAAACTCCTGTCTACATTCATTGTCCTCACTTTCTACCTTCTTTTGAAATTGTTTTTTTCAAAGTTTCCAGATGGTCTCTCTTTTTTTTTAGGTTTTTGCAAGGCAAATGGGGTTAAGTGGCTTTCCCAAGGCCACACAGCTAAGTAATTATTAAGTGTCTGAGATCAGATTTGAACCCAGGTACTCCTGACTCCAGGGCCGGTGCTTTATCCACTGAGCCACCTAGCCACCCCAGCAGATGGTCTCTTACAGATAAAATCCACTGGTCTTTTACTTTGTCCTTCCCAATCTTCCTGAATTTGACACAATTGACCATCTTCCCCTTCTAAATATTAAATATTCCTCTGGGTGCTCCTCATATTGCTCTGACACTTCTTTCTTTGCTGAACCATCGTTTATATCATATCCTTTAATTGTGAGTATGTCCCAGTACTCTAACTTAGTGTACTTCACATTTTCTCTATGTCTCCTCTTGCTCACTCCATCAGCTCCAATATGTTCAGTTAGCATCTCTAGTCAGATGACTGGCAGATCTAGTCCCCTTATGTCTCCTGAGCTCCAGGTCCATATCACCAACTACCTAACAGACCTTTCAACCTAATGTCCCATAGGCATCTTAAACACATGTACAAAAGAGAAGCATAAAATACCGCTTCCCCAAAATTGGATGTAAGTGGCCAGAATAAATATATTGCGAATGGAGGGCGGTTACTAACACATTTTGACTTGTGATGAAAAACCACATTGCAGTACCACTTGCCTTAGCATTGGGCAATAATAATCAGTCAGCCCTCTGCCCTCAACCCTCAAGATATCAAGTGCCTATGTTGTATGTTGTACAGCTCTTTGTTAGAATTCTATCTGTAAAACACAATAAAAAAAGGACTTCTATTTAGGTGGTACTATTTATCTAAGAAGCCCCAAGTATTTATTACTATCTCTCATTAATCTTCATAGTGTACCTAGAAGCCAAGGAGCAATATTTGAGATTTATAGCTCCTGGTATAAACAATTCAAAGAGCTTTCTATGTATTATCTCATTGAGCCTGAAAGTATACCCTGGAGTTCCAGTTGGTAAATAGCTCACATTGAGAAATGTCTTCCTTAAACTAAGGTTCAAAGAGATTAGCTGGCAAGAATGAAGTCATATAAACTCTTGCTGAACACAAGTTAATGATCTCTCATTGCAAGAGGTAGGGGCTTTATTCATTTCCACATGCTTTCCTGAATGTCTAGCCTCAGTATTTGCTATCCTCTTCTGTGAGGATTGGAGCTGGAGCCACCCCTGGAAAGAGAAGACATACGGTTTATGGATAAGAATGCAGGCTCACTTAGCAGTGAGCAATGGTACCAGCAAAAGAGGCAGTGGGTCAGAAGAAAAAGAAGAAAATTGTCCAAGAAATGTGGTACTAGGGGCAGCTAGGTGGCTCAATGGATAGAGCTCTGGCCTTGGAGTCAGGAGGACCTGAGTTCAAGTTTGATCTCAGACACTTAATAATTACCTAGTTGTGTGACCTTAGGCAAGCCACTTAACCCCATTGCCTTGCAAAAACACACAAAAAAGGAATGTGGTGCTGTATTTTACAGTTTTCATTCCAGATATGTGGACACATACTCATTCCAGATTGACTCCCTCCCTCTAACTTGTCCTTAAATTGGCAGGTCTAAATACGCAAAGAAAGGCCACTATTAAAAGATTACATTCCAAATTCTTTCAGAGTCCCTGACATGAGGGACTATACACCCTGACTTATTACTTCAATTCTCAAGCCCCCATTGATATACAAATTTTATATATTTATATAAATATTATATAATATATCTATATATCTATATCTATATCTATGTCTATATCTATATCTATATATATGTATATATATCTATATATATAGATATAGATATATATACACATTGACTCTCTCTTTAACTTTAGGCTTACTCTCCCCAAGAGTACCTAATAATGATACTCTTAAGTTTATACATAATCATTTATATAGCAATAAGGAAAATAAATAATATCATAGACTATACTCACATATTAAAACAATTGTAGAAACGATGATGCTGCACGTTAACCTAGGTCAAGTTCTCCCATGAATATATCTATGGGGGAGGGTGGAAAGACCTTTTCAGAGATCTTCCAACGAGACATATAAATGAAGAAAACTTATGTGCTTGAGGTAATTCCAAATAATGACATCCTTAAATTTGATGTTCTGTTTCTTGTCAGAATCTCTCATAAAAGATCCTTGATAATAGGAGCTTCTTAGATGAACAGATCCTTCTGTGGTCAAGCTCTTTGATCAACACTATGCTTGACTAACACCTCACTGGCCCTGATGTCTTAGCCAAGCTAGTCAATCTACCAGGTGGGGTTCTGATTATCTCCTACCAGTATGTTCTCTATTCAGCTGGAATTATTCCTCAGGAGCAACTATAATATTAATTGCTGCTGTAGATCTGAAATCTTATCTTTCCTCCTCTTAGCTTTTTGAGTTCAAACTCTGGGCCCCTCTGTGAATGTCTCCACCTTAGCTTATAATTAGTTACCAAAAACTTTTTTTTTAATTTAAGATAATGGGATTAGGTGACTTATACAAGATCACACAGCTAGGCAATTGTTAGGTGTCTGAGGCGGAATTTGAGCTCAGGTCCTCTTGACTCCAGGGCCGGTGCTCTATCCACTGTGCCAGCTAGCTGCCCCCTAAAAATCTTTTTCTATCTACAAATCAGAAAAATTATTTTTGTCTTTTAACCATAGAATTCTGATATCCATTGCTTTACTAAAATTTGTTACATTGCAAAAAGACAAGTGCATATGCTTGTCAGGGGAGAGTAAACCTGAAGTTAAGGAATACATCGTATTCCTGTATAGGGAACACTCGTGCCACACTGTTATTTCATAAGAGTGCCTGTAAATTGGATTTGAGTCAGGGGGGCTATGCTAAGTCACCAGCCTCAGTTTCTCCTCCAGAGCCATCTAGGTGTAGTGACCAGATATGGATCAGGCTGCAAAGCAGTCAGGACTAAGTGACTTTGCCCAATCAGGTGTCTGAGGTCAGATTTGAACTCTCATCTTCCTGATGCCGGGGCTAGTACTCTCCCTTGCCCCATCTATCCCTTTTCTAGAACTTTCATGATTTTCCCTTATATGAAATTCTCTGCTGGACTCTGAATATCAGAGCCTTTCTAAGGGTCATAGTATTTAATTCTCTCATCAGGGATCTGTAACTTTCTATTCATGTCCATCTGTAGATGTTTCCTCTGGTGAAGGTCATTCCTGCTCTAGTGGTCAGCTTTCTGAGCCCTGTTTGTTGGTGGGACCTCTGATGGCTGCCATAGAATCTGGCACATAGTAGGCCCTTAATCAATATTATTGTCCATGAACTATTGTTGGCACCACTGTATCTCCTAAACTAATAAGGCCATCTTTTTTTTAAGGTTTTTGCAAGGCAGTGGGGTTAAGTGTCTTTCCCAAGGCCACACAGCTAGGTAATTATTAAGTGTCTGAGACCAGATTTGAACCCAGGTACTCCTGACTCCAAGGCCAGTGCTTTATCCACTACGCCACCTAGCCACCCCCACTTAAGGCCATCTTTTGAGGGAAGAATGCGAGGAGAAAGAATTATATACACTATATATATTTATATATACATTGTCTCTCTTTAACCTCAGGTTTACTCTCCCCAAGAGTACCAAATGATGATTTATAAATGTATATAATTTGTATGTCAATAGGGAATTGAGAATTTCACTACAAGTGAAGAGCTTGACTTATACTAGATTGGTAGTCTGCCAGAACTCCTTAATTGATTTGTTCTCTTCAACCAATCAGTAGCTATTTCCCATGTGGCATCATCTTTTTCCATCCAGTGGACCTTTTGTAATTAGTCAGAGGGTCCCCAACCCCTAACTTAGGCCTATAGAGATACGGCACCCAAATGGTTAACAAACCCAAATGGTTTCCCATTTATACAAGAAACTTATTTTATTCCCATGCCCATGGAATGGGCAGTCATCCTTCCTGGATAGCTATATATCTTGTGAGTAGCATTTGAGAAATACATTTCCTCCCTTAGGTTGAAATGCAATTTATCTGTAAACTCAATTATAGCTTTCCTATTAGTTTGAATACTTAATCTTAAAAAAGACACATTTGTTCTGTGAGATATCTATATATGTGAGTGTGGGTGGGTTTCTTTTCACTACTGTAATTTCTTTATCAAGTCCCACCATTTGCTTCAGTGGCGATGAGGACACAAAGATGACTTGCCTGATCCTCCTTCTAAGGAGGATCCTTCTAATGTAAGACATCATTATCCTAATGAAAACTCACATTTTTATAATGCTTTAAAGTTTTCGAAGTATTTTTCTCATAGTAACTCTACAAAATAGGTTGTGTGAATATTATTAACTCTCCTTTGCCATGACAGAGACAGAGGTTCTGAGAAATTGTATTTTACCCATGATTAAATAGCTAACACTGAGGTAGGATTCAAATCCTGATCTTGTGGTTACCTTTAGATTCCATGTCCAATTTGTGAGCTACTGTGTTATTAAAATCTACACATGAAATAACAACACCCAAAGAAGAGGTTAGCTTTAGAGTTAGATTGAAGGGTTGGGGGAGAGAAAGGGATAAACATTTATAGAGGGTGCTAGGCATTGTGCTAAGCTCTATTTACAAATATCTCATTTGATCTCTGTCAAAGGATCACTAGGTGTTCAACTCTTTCTATCTCTCTGTCTCTGCCTCTATCTCTGTCTCTGTCTGACTCTCCCTCTGTCTTTCTGTCTTTTTATCTCTCTCCTTTCATTTTTCCTGTAAAAGTAAGAGAAACCTGAAATGAGGAAGACTATTCAAAGAAGGAGATGGATATTGGAACAGTCTTGATGATGAAACTGAGACTGAGTGTAATCAAGTTTGAGAAGAACATTTAAATCTTCTGAGACAGCATAGCAAAAGACATTGGCCTCTTTCTCTGGGTTTCTAACTACAGTTCTTTTACCAACTAGATGAAGGACCTTAGATAAGTTATTTGAATTCTATATGCCTCTGCTTCCATGTCTATAAATAAGACTAATGCCTGATTCATAGGGTTATTGCCAAAGACTGGATGAGATAATACATGAGGATACTTTTGAAAAGTATAAAGTTAATTATAAGGTATCAAGTATTATTGCTAGCCATGTCTTGGATATGTAACTCATGTTTCTCATCATGTCACCACAAGTCCCCGTAAGTATATGTTTTGTTAATTAGCAGTCAGATAATTAGCATTTAGAGAAGTTTAACAAGTTGGTTATTACAGAAATATTCCCCCAACCTGGGGGAGGGGGGTGCACTCTTCCCTTGAACACACAAGGTGCCTGAAGAAACATGGACTTGGACTTAGAAAGTACATGTGACCAAATGATAAACTCATAGGAATGGTTACAGGAGGTACTTTTATCCCTTCACAGAGTCCCATTGGTGCTAAGTTTACCTTAACTCTTTGCTGGGTTCCTAGGATCAGTTCCTTGGGAAATGTGTGGCTAACTTCTCTTTGATTTTACTCTCAGTTCCCAAGGCAGATTCTTCCTGCTTCTCTTAGTTCTGGTTGAAATTCCTTCTGATATAATGGAAATCCTGATCTTCCAACTTTTTAAACTTCCTCTAAAACATCTACTCCCACCCTCCACTTCATTTATTTATTTGTTTGTTTATTTAATCATTTTTTTTTTAGGTTTTTGCAAGGCAAAGGGGGTTAAGTGGCTTGCCCAAGGCCACACAGCTAGGTCATTATTAAGTGTCTGATTTCAGATTTGAACTCAGGTCCTCCTGACTTCAGGGTCGGTGCTCTATCCACTGCACCATCTAGCCGTCCCCCTCCCGCCACTTTAACGGACTATTCCATATATTACACTCTTTCTATGGTCTGCCCCCATGCTATGGTGCTTCAGGGATGCCCTTCACTCCCGCTCCAGACTCCTGCTCAGACCTAATAGAATCAGAGGATGAAGTGAAAATAGGAAGAATTCACTAGTCACTTCCTTAAACAAACTTTTGTATGAACACTACCAGAAATAGCATAGTTAAGATCCAAAAACTTCCAAGCTAAAGAAATACTACAAATCATCAGAAAGAAAGATTTCAATTACTGAGGAACCATTTCAAAAGGCAAAAGATATATGCTTACAACCAAGAGTACTTTACTTACCTCTTCCCAAAAATATATATGTAATTCTGTGGAGGAAAATTGGGTCTTTAATATATTAAAGGACTTCTAAATTTTATTGATGAAATAACCAGAAATGAAAGGAAAATTTGAAATGCAAAGAGTCAAGAGAAGCATGAAAAGGAAAATATGAATACGTAACAATAAGGAACTGAACAAGGATAAACTTTTGTTATCTGAATTTCCCCTATATTGCCCTTCTTTCTTCTTCCTAGAGAGTTATTCCATAAAACAAATATTTTTAAAAGGAAAAAATGTTTTTAAAAAATCAGAAAAACTGATCTATGGACCCCAAAAGTCTTAAAATAAATTCAAAGTTCCCCCTCAGCAAAAGAGTAGGCTATTATTCTTCTCTGGGGATATTCTTGCTCTTTATAATTTTGCAATATTCTTTTTCCATTGGGTTGTATTTTTTAAAATTTTACACTATTTTCTTTGCTCTGCTTACTTCATTCTTCATCAATTCATTTGTCTTTCCATGATTTTCTGTATTTACTATATTATTTCTTACAACACAATAATATTCTATTATATTAATGCACTATTTGTTGAACTTTTTCCTAAATACTGTACGTGTACTTTCCTTTTAGTTCCTTGCTACCATAAAATATGCTGCTATAAATATTTTGGTATACATAAAGACCTTTTGAAAAAAGTCAATGACTTAATTAGGATATGTACTCAGTAATGGAATCTTGGGATTCCAAATTGTTTTCCAAAATGGTACAAATTGACAGCTACACCAACAATGCATTTGTGTGTCTTTATTTCCACAAGACTTCCAACTTCAGGAATAATTAGAGAGCATCTGTCAGCAATAAGGTTTGGACCAAACCAACATTTCATACTACATGCTAAGTTCCAAATGGATGACTACAAGGGAAAAATGAAATTATCTTACAAATCTAAGGATAGGTGAAGAGTTCCTGACGAAATAAGGAATAGAAGCAACCACAGTAGTTAAAATTGATGATTTTGATTATATAGAATTTCAAAAGTTTTACACAAGCATAGTAAATACAGTTAAAATTAGAAACAAAACGGGTACTTTACATTTTAGGGTATCTGCCAGCTTGACCTTGTCTGGTCTGGTCAATATTATGTCATCAATACAGTGGTATGCATCAATGTCTTCAGGAAGTTTGGCCTCAGTATGTTTACTTTGCAGTGGTAAGTCTTTTGCAAGCATTCCAAGTCCATGGAACTCTGCTTGGAGAGGATTTTTGAATTGGCTCCTTTGTAACACATTTTCAACAAACATGTTCTGGTGACTCACAGATTGTTGTTTAAGATTCCATGACCTCCCTGGTTCCTTAGTGATTTAAACCACCAACCCCACTGTGAAAAGAAATCATGTTTTAGGTGGGTAAGTCAGAGACTTTCTTATTTTGCCTCTGGTGATGGATGGCTCCCAATTCTCCTCTTCACTTTGGCTCCCAATCTCTTTTTTTTACATCTCTGATATACCATCAAGATTTAAGACATTCTCTAGCAAAGCCAGAATTGGAAGAAAACTTCCCTCCCCTAGCCCAGTGTTCCCAGCCTCCATCAATGTTTCCCCTTATCTTGTCCTTTTTCTAAGTCTTTCAACAGTCTTCATGAAATCGTCCTTAAAATAATTCAAAAGTTCTTTGCTAAATGCAGTTGGCCAGGTTACTTTTATTTTTCTTTTCCTGGTAGGACTATTAGCAACAACTAGAAGATGCTTCCCTTGACATCAGCTTTATCCTCTTTCTGTCTTCTAGCATATACTCAGTTTATTGCATCACGACATTGGCGAGTCTTCTGTCCCATTGCTACATGGTCCTATGTTTCTTCATCCTCCACCTGTGTATTGCCTTTTCCCCACTTCAACCATGATGTAAACCATTTCAATTCAATCTTTCCTAACAAGAATGTGCTAGAGATTGGATCTGATTCAGGCCAGTCTGGGAACTAAGATTTGAGATTGGAATGAAATAAGAAACTTGAAGACCATCTAACGGTTTAAAAAAGGAAGATAACATAGATTTGGTTCATGGCCCCAACTGTGTCCATACAGAAATGGATGGTGACTGACAGTTGGAAATCTGAAGGGCACCGACCCTTATGGGCAGTCCTCTTTATTGCCTTTAAGTGACAAGGAAGTTCCATTAATCCCTTGAATCTTGTAGTTTCCAGAACCATCAAATTTCAGAGATACTGTCTTTCTTTTTTTTTTTTTTTAAAGAAAAACTACTCTGACTTAAAGGGCAGGGATCCTGCTATATATATTATTCCTACCTCTCAAAACCATCATGGACTCTTTCCTACCAAGACCTAATATGTATTGTCTCCAAGGTAAGGGACATTTCTTTTGGATGCAACCTTGGATTCTCTGGGCAATGTGTCCCTAGCAACTGCCTGGTTAAGTCAAAGTGATACAAGAGTGATGACTGATAAGCAGTGGGAATAAGCGGAAGAGCAAGGAAGGAGTTAGAAGGGAAAAAGATATAGATAAGGGTTTGTGTAGACTTGGACTCCCACCTGCCATGTTTGCTCCAATCTTAGATTGTCAGTCTTGATGTATCTTTCTATTTCTTTTTTCTAAGACTCTCAGAACTTTCTCAGTCAATAGCTTTCTATGGTAGGACACCCCAGGTGGGAGGCTGTACCCTTCTATGCTAGGAAGACCTAAGTTAGGACAGCATTAGAGAGAACTAGAATTGCCCGGACCCTGGAGGAACAGCTGGACAAGACCTAATTTTCACCCAGTAGGTCTCCTAGTCAGACAATCAAAAACCCAATATGTGAGGCAGCTAGGGTGGTACAGAGGATAGAGCACAGGTTCTGGAGTCAGGAGGAACTGGATTCAAATTGGAGCTCAGATACTTAATAATAATCTAGCTATGTGACTTTGGTCAAGTCACTTAACCCCATTACCTTGCAAAAGCCAAAAGAAATTTAAAAACCTAATATGTAACAGACTTTGTGATAAACCCTGGGACATAAAGAAAGCCAAAAGATAGTCCCTGCTCTCATAGAGGTCATGATCCAATCTTCTCAGAGAATTCTTGAACCATCTACAATATTCTTGAGCCTGACACTGCTGTCCTGCCATCTCTACTACTGATGAGGTAGAAAAATCAATGATTAAACAAATTAATAATGCAATAATTAAGCATTTACTGTGTCCAAACCCCTGTTCTAAGCCCTTGGGGTACAAACAGAAAAGTAAGATAGTCTTGCTCTCAAGGAACTCCCATTCTAACAACAAAAAACAAAACAGGTTTGATGATAAGTTTTGGCCTTCTAAACTTTTAATCCAACAACTCAGGAACAGCAGGGAGAGTGACAGCATAAAGAGGGAACTAACTCCACCCTGGGGAGTGGAGGAAACCATGAGTTACCATTACTGTTCAACTGTTGACGAGACAGTTTTTACTGGTTGTCACAATGCTTCATGCTATTATAATGTTTTTGTCCCGATATAATTACTCTGCTTTTACTGTGGATGATCAGATATAGAAGTGAATTATGACTGTTGTATTCAAATGGGAGCCTTTTTGGTGGGTGGGGTATGGCCACAAATGATTAGTAACCCTAGAATTCAGGACTTACAGGAAGAAGGCATGGCTGTGGAGGCTGTAATTTTCCTTACCCAGATAATTCCCAGATGTAGGGAATGAATTACATTGTGATAGTTGCATTAGGTGGTGAAAATCCTTGTGGCCACCACTGCCCCCCACACCCTGCCTTTACTGGGTAAATTGTCAATAACTCAGCACAAACTTATGGTACTTTTTTCCCTTTTTTAAAAAGTTTTTGCAAGGCAATGGGGTTAAGTGACTTGTCCAAGGTCATACAACTAGATCATTATTAAATGTCTGAGACCAGATTTGAACTCAGGTCCTCCTGAGTCCAGGACCATTACTCTATCCACTGCGGAACTTAGGGTCTTTAAGAGTGATCTAGAGGGCTGAGACTTTCCCAATGGTAGCTGCAAGGTATTGGAGGCACGATTCCAAGCCAGGACTTCAGACTCTGAGGCCAGCCCTCTCTCCATTAGACTTACTACCTCTATTATCATGCAACAATGTTCCTGATGGCTCTGGCCCTTATAGTTTAACCTGAGGAAAAAGATGAATGAATCAATAGGGAAATAAGAAGATATATGAATATGCATATGTCTCTAAATTCCAAATTTCCTTTTCCTTTGCCTTTGGAGACTCTTTATGTCACAGGATGGAAAAAAATAAGTTCCTCCAAGAAGGGAGATGCAGCGCTAAGCAACAGAACAGCCTTCAGACTGATTCTTGTTGGGCTGTCCCCACACAAGGCTCAGGAACTTCTCCCTGCTCTTCCTAGGACCTGCCAGAGGTGAGACCTGGAGTCAGAACAGAAATAGAGTATGTCTCCCAGCAAGATAGGACCAAGTGCTTCCAGGGATCATCAGACCTTGGGTAGGTATGTATTCTGGAGTCCCTGGATTAATAGTCTGGAGAGCCATATCCTCTGATGAGGTAGAGGGAGGACGGTCCTCCCCCCAGTTGTTGAACTGCTTTTTTGGCTTCAGTTCATATAGATCATTGCCCCCTAAAAGGAGCCTTGCTACTTTCATTAATATTTTCACTGCCTGGTTTAAATGGAGAAGGGTAGAAGGAGGTTACTACATCCATACTCAAACATATATGTGTCTATGTGTGAATGCATTTATGTGTTTCTAGAAACACATGGCAAGATTGTAAATCTGAGTAACTGAAGGGATCTCTCTTTCACACACACACACACACACACATTTTCTCTCTCTAACACACATTTTCTCTCTCACATGCACACATTTTTTCTCTCACAAACACACATTCCTCTCTCACAAACACATACACAATTATCTCCCTCATACACACACACAAACACACATACATTCTCTCTTTCTCTCACACACACATACACACATTTTCTCTCTCACACACATTTTCCTCTCACACACATTTTCTCTCTCTCACACACACACACATTTTCTCTCTCACACACACAAATTCTCTCTCTCACACATTTTCTCCCTCTCTAACACACACATTTTCTCTCTCTCACAAGCATACATTCTCTCTCACAAGCACACATTCTCTCTCTCACACACATTCTCTCTCACACACACACATTTTCTCTCTCTCACACACACGCACATTTTCTCTCTCACACACCTTCTTTCTCTCTCACACATACATATATATTCTTTCTCTCACACACACACATTTTCCCTCTCTCTCTTACAAACACACATTCTCTCTCTCTCTCTCTCTCTCTCTCTCTATCTATCTATCTCTATCTCTCTTGCTCTCTCTCTCTCTCTCTCTCACACACACACACACATGCACACACACACACACACACAAACACACAAACACACACACACAATCAGAAATTGGTTTCTGAGTTGTATAGTTCTCAGACCAACTAGCCCAGGAAACAGCAAAATACTGGATTAGGGACAAATCAAATCTACCATCTGCTCTTGTCCAATCTGATGTTCAATCTAAGAAAGCTTCACAGATTTTTAAATAAAGTTTTTTGTATCATAAAATATAAAAATCGATAGAGCACCTGCCCTGGAGGCAGGAGGACCCGAATTCAAATTTAGCTCAGATACTTAATAATTAACTGTGTCACTTTGGGCAAATCACTTAACCCTACTGCCTTGCAAAAAAGAAAGAGAAACCAAAAAAATGTGGAAACCTTTCTTCTTTGCTACTGGGGCCTCCAAAGGCAGGCAGCCTCAGGTTTTTAAACCCTGATCCAGTTCATCCTATACATGAAAAAGAATTTTTTTCTACCATGTCCCTAGCAAATGGGCATCCAGTTTTTCTTTGATGATTTCTAATGAGAAGGACCCCTCTACTTCCTAGAATAGCTCATTCCACTTTTGTTTCATTCTGATTGCTAGAAATGTTCCTTAGAGCAGCTTTGGAAGTCTTGGGGAAGTTGCTCACACGGATCCATGATCTCATTGGTTTCATCAACCAACAAAGCAAAAGGGAACAAAGGAGGGGAAAGGAGAAAACGGTCTTTATTAAATGTGCCAGACTATCACACTATCACATTATCTTTACAATAATGGTGAGAGGTAGGTACTTTTTTTTTTTTTTTAGTTTTTGCAAGGCAATGGGGCTAAGTGGCTTGTCCAAGGCCACACAGCTAGGTCATTATTAAGTGAGGCTGGATTTGAACTAAGGCACTCCTGACTCTAGGGCCGGTGCTCTATCCACTGTGTCACCTAGCCGCCCCGAGGTAGGTACTTCTTATCCCCATTTTACAGTTGTGGAAACTGAGGCAAGCAGAGATTGTTGCTCAACCCAGGGTCACACAACTAGGAAGGTCTGAATCTGTAATTAAACCCAGTTTTCAGGTCTACTGCTCTATTTGCTCCCATTTCAGCAAGCATCTGGTAACAGTCTAACTAAAACTATGCTAAACTCTGGGAATTCATAGACAAAAGTAAAGGTCTCTTTGTCCTCAAGGTGTCTGGCAAAGGAAAATCTGCCCACAATGTGGAAATAGACAAAATGGACACAAATGGGAATAAATACATGGGGCCAGGGTGTGTGAATATTAAAGGACCCAAAGAGGGGATTTATACCTGCTAGTAGAGGCAAAAGGAACCATGGAAGTTTATCAAGGTGGTAGGTTATTAAGTAGAATGACATCACTAGACCTGTTTTAGGACTAACACATTGGCAGCTTTGTGGAGAATGGATTGGAAAGGTGAGAAATGTGAGGATCAGTTAGAAAATTATTGAAATAGTCCAGAAGAGAGGTGCTTGAACTAGGTGACGCTTGTGTGCATGGAGAGAAGGAGGTGGATATAAGTGATAATGTGGAGATAGAAATGAGATTTGATAACCAAGTGGATTTATGGAGAGTGAAATATCAAGGGAAAAACTGAATAACTGAGAAAATAATGCAGACTCAAACAAAATATGGGAATTTGTGCTGCCTTAGGATCCCTCTCCCATTTCTCTCTCTCAAAGATGCATCTCAGGTCCCAGAGAAAAGCTCTATCTCCCCTTCAGGATTCTAGAAGTACCTTGAGGAGTCGAGAGTTATCACCTAAAGTGTCAACTTGAGCCCGCATTGGTGTATCCTCCCCAACTCGTTGCATTACTGTCAGTAGAGAGCCATTTTAGAAAGATTAAGTAACTCTTAGAATAGGGCACTTACCAAGCCAAAACAGTAAGAATAGTTGGCACAACACCTTACCCCCTCCCCCACCCATTTGGCAGGGATGAGAAACAAGCAATGGAAGAGTTCGGTGAATAATAGGTCTGAAAAGGTCGACCTTTGGTTCAGGTGTCAAGAGAAAGTCCTACCATCTCCTCTTTTTATGTCCTTTCTACTCTCCCATACCGAGTCTCTCCAGAATTCCTACTAAAGAGGGGGAAAGCTTAACTCCAGTCCAAATCTCTTCCTCTCTTACTATCCTGGAAAGAAATACGATTCCCATGGTCTCTAGAACCAACCTCCCTGCAAGTGGCTAACCCAAGAGTTGTTACAGTCTTCTTACATTCTTCCAGAACGCTCTCCATATAGTCTATGATTCAGTGATGTTGCTCTACGTCGTACACAACAAACCTGTGATTTCACACCATCTTATGTCTTCTTCATTAATCTTGCTTCCTTCACAACTCAGCTGAAAGCTGATCTGCAGAAAGTCATTTCAGGTCTCCCCAAATACACTCACCTCTTTTGTAAACACCTCAAATGTATCTAATTATTTACATATTATCTCCTTACAATGCACACTCTCTGAGAGAAGGGTCTATGTTTTTGTTTTCTTTAATTCTTTCTTTCTTTCTTTCTTTCTTTCTTTCTTTCTTTCTTTCTTTCTTTCTTTCCTTTCTTCCTTCCCCTCTTCCTCCCTTTATCCTCCTCTGTGTCTCTCTTTCTCTCTCTCTCTGTCTTTGTCACAGTCTCTGATCTCCCTTTCTCTCTCTTTCTCATCTATCTATTCTTGATATTCAACTCAGTGTATGGTCCATAGTAGAATTTAATAAATACTTTTTGATCACTAATTGACCATGGTACTCCCACCTCAGGAGGAGAACTCAGTAGCAGATCAGTGAAGGTAAGGATCAATACAGCTGCTTTTCCCAATGGTGGATCCCACCTGGTGAGCTCATCCTCAGAACCAGTCTACCTATCTGTCACATTTTGAACTTCTAAGAATCTTAGTAACCTTAAAATCAAAATCCTTTAGAGTTCTTTTAATGATCATAAATAAATAAGTAAAGTCACTAAGATTTGAAAAGAGATGAAACAAGCTCCAAAAAAATTTAAAAAACCCATCATGACACATTCATATGAGCTTAGATGACCTCTGAGAGTCCCAGAACAGAGATGATTTCATCACCAGAAACTGTTCAAGTTGGATGGTTTTTACAATGACACAAGCCTAACACAACCTCAGCCTGACGTTATAGGTGTGTCACAGGATAAATAAGTTTAGAAATTTGGAGTTAGAGAATGGGCAGTGAATTCAATATCAGAAACAGATTCTTTTCTTTCTTCCAACCTCAAACAATACATTCTATTTAGAGATGGTAGATGGAACATTGGAGGTAGAGCCAAGAAGATGAGTTCAAATTCAGCTTCAGACACCTGCTAGTTGTATGCCCCTGGGCAAATCACTTAACTTCTGTTTGCTTCAGGTTCCTCAACAAAAAATGGAGAGCATAATTAAATCTTTCTCACAGAGTTGTTGTGAGGAACATGAGATAATAATTGTAAAGTGTTTATTTAGCACATGATTGATGCTTAATAAATACCCTTTTAAATATTAGAATCATTTCTCAATCTGCCCACCTCCTCATTAAATTTTCCCTTATAGCAAAAACATTCAAGCAAAACCTGATAATAGGGACATCCTACACCCAGAATTCCAACTTGGAATAGGACATAATACATAATAGGACATCCTACACCCACAGGGAAGGTCAAAGGATCATAGCTTAAAGCTAGAAGGATCCTTAAAGATCTTTTTTATTTTATATTATTTTATTTTAAGATATCAGGAAAGCAAAATCCAGAGATATTAAATCACTTGGTCTGTATCACAGTTTACAAATGGCAGCAAAACAAAGAATCTAATGTAAGTACTCTGATTCCCAAACCATCACTCTTTCCATTGTACCACAGAAGCTTTTTCTCTGGGGTTAAAACTGGTTGTTACAACAAATCTGAATTCTTGACCCTTTTTAAATAAAAAAAATTTAATGAACACTTATTTAGTTCCTAATCCTGTATTTGGAAGAATTAAAAATTACAGACCATTGAGAGGAAAGGAATGGCTCAAAGGATATAGCTGAAAAGCTGAATAAACTCATGTGATTTCTACAACTACTTTTTTTCCACTCTCTAGTTTTCAAGGGGAAATACATGAATCTTTTTTTTTTCATTTCCCCTCTGGCCCTGACTAGAACAACAGCTGGGCAGAAGTTAAAGCAGCTGTACAAGTCTAGCAACATTTAAAGGTGAGGTGGTAGATGAACTCAGTTTGGGATTTATTGGGTTTGTGGTGACTTTGAAAACTGCAAGTGAATAGAGGAAGACAAAAAAAGACAAAGGTCACAGAACAAAGTTTAGATGACACCCCCAATTAAGACAATAGGACAAGAATGAAGACCAGCTAAAGACTCAAAGTGATGTCAAAAAGGCAGAAGAACTAAAGTAGCTATGATAGTGATATGTATGCCAAAGAAGAGAGAAGATATGAAGATAGAGTTAGTGTTCATTGTTTCAAAGTTTGCTATATAGTCAAGGAGTGCCATAGTGGATAGAGTGCTTCCTGAGTTCAAATTTGACCTCAGACACTTCCCAACTGTGTGACTCTGGGCAAGTCATTTGAACCTGCTTGCCTCCGTTCTTCATCTGTAAAATGAGTCAAAAAAGGAAATGGCAAAGCACTCCAATATCTCTGCCAAGAAAACCCCAAATGGGGTCAGGAAAAGTCAGATGTGACCAAACAACTACAATGGTTGAGAAATGATCATTGAATTTGGCAAGATTTCTTTGTAGAAAAAGTCAAGTCAACAAACATTTATCAAACACTCCATAATAGCCAGATACTGGATTATAGACCCTGGTCATTATAAACACAAGCAAAAAGAATGGCAATGCCTGTCCTACAGGGAAAGATCTCACATAAAAGGAAACCGATAAGGGTCTAGGGAGGATAGCCAAGTGGAGAAGGCAGAAAGAAGGAGATCAGTGCTTGTCTGGGTATTTTCCTTCAAACAGATGTTCTGCTCAGAGGAAGAGTCCACAGGGATGAAATGAGCTACCAAGGTGAGACGACTGTCATAGCATGGTGGACAAAGAAGACTGGAGAATAAGGAAGGGAGCCTTCAGTCTGGAGCTGAATAAAAGCAACAACAAAAAAACCTCCTTAATGTCAAGGACATTTTAATTTTGGGGTTTATAGCCTGGCATGTTCCCAGTTGGCTTATTGATTGATTGACTGAATTTAGATGCAATCATTAAATTGACTTTTCACAGAATCCGAATCAAGAAATTGAGGTCATCCAGTTCAACTCATACTTGTATAGTAATCACCTTGACAACACATGGAGTGTGGATCTGTTTTGGAAATACCCAATTAAGGCTGGGAAAAGGGCCAGAAAACAGAAGAAGTCAGACAAGTAGAATAGTATAAAACTAGGCTAGGATACATAAGACAGCTGATTCCATATGTGGATGTAATAGCATTGGCCAATGAAGCCCAGTTCTTTTTTTTAAATATTTTATTTGTTTTTCTATCTACATTCAGTGTTAGTTTTTACCACTCAGTTTTTGCAAGTTTTGAGTTTCACATTTTTCTCCCCCCTTCCCTTCCCTCCCCCTAACAGAAAACAATCTTTACATTTATAACCTTGTTAAACAATAGATCATATTAATCTTGTGAGAGAAGAATGAAATCGAAATGGAAGAAAGCATTAAAGGAAAAAAATGGCATAATACATAGACAACTTTTAAATATTGAAGATAATAAGCTTTGTTCTTCATTTAAATTCCATGGTTTCTTCTCTGGATATGGATGGTATTTTCCATCATATGTCTTTTAAAATTGTTAAAGCTCAATTCTGCTTAGTATTTTATGCCTACTGTAATCCATATGGGACTTTGGTGAGTCTGCTTCAGTAAGTGCAAAATGGAAGGGTCTTTCTCCTTCTCTGCTTCAGAGCATTCAGACATATGCTAACTATTTCCTATGAACTTACTGAAAAGTAAGGAAAATTCATTTTTATTGGCTGCTGGACCAGAATGAAGTGGTTACTATATAAATATTTATAAGCAAGGCAATGGGGTTAAGTGGCTTGCCCAAGACCACACAGCTAGGTAATTATTAAGTGTCTGAGGTCACATTTGAACTCAGGTCCTCCTGACTCCAGGGCTGCTGCTCTGTCCACTGCGCCACCTAGCCACCCCAGTTACAATATATTTTAACAGATAAAAGCTCTCCATCTTCCCCTAATGGCAAAAAGGGCAAGAATTTAGAAAGATACACAGTGGTAGAAGAGATAGAACTCTGCTTTTCTCTTCATCTACAGCTGCCATGTGGCCATGGATGCATGGTGCCACTTCTGCCTGTCTCTGTGCTAGGTGTTCACCTCTCTTTTAGGTGAACGAGTCTCCACAGATGGATCAGATCAGGACACAATCTTGTGAACTTCAAAAGATTGGATCAGCTATCCAAAGCCCAGCAAGTAGAATCCACCTCAGAGTCAACTGCTGAGCCCAATGAGAAGTCAGCCCTGAAGGGTGACTTTGTTGTTTTTTTTAAATTTATTTTTAATTTTACAATTCCCCCCCCCATCTCGCTTCCCTCCCCCCCCCCCCCAGAAGGCAGTCTGTCAGTCTTTACATTGTTTCCATGGTATACATTGATCTAAGTTGAATGTAATGAGAGAGAAATCATATACTTAAGGAAGAAAAATGAAGTATAAGAGATAGCAAGATTACTTGATATGATAATGAGTTTTTCTAAATTAAAGGTAATAGTCTTTGGTCTTTGTTCAAACTCCACATTTCTTTCTCTGGATACAGATGGTATTCTCCATCGCAGATACTCCCAAATTGTGCCTGATTGTTGCACTGATGGAGTGAGCAAGTTCATTAAGGTTGACCATCACCGCCATGTTGCTGTTAGGGTGTGCAATGTTCTTCTGGTTCTGCTCATCTCGCTCAGCATCAGTTCATGCAAATCTGGAGGGTGATTTTGTCCATTGTCTGTGCTACATCCCAAAGTGACTTGGTGACTGAGATGTTCTTTAAGTTAGAGTCCCCTCTTTCCAGGAACTGAAGAAAAAGAGAAGAGTGGGCTCCTAACTCTGGAATTATTGTGCTTCAATGCTTGCTATATCTTCTTAGAAAATAATCAGTGAATTAACTCAGGCTGGTTAATTGATTTTAACTGATAATCATTAAAGGAAACATCAGATTGGGGCTTATGGGTGATATTTCTAGAAACTACTTCTAGCCCCCAAGTTTTCTCTTAGAACCCAACAGAGAGTAGAAGGGACCCAAACTTCCAAAGTTGGTGAGTGTACAAGAATTTTCCTAGAACCTTGTACTAAATAGAATTTTCCTAGAATGTTCTGGATAATTGAGGTGAATGGTGTGCCTGTTCCACACCCCCAAAATGTAGAAAGAACATGTCATCTTCTGCTTTGAGAGGTTTTTCCAGACAATCCATCTGGCAGTGGAGAGTCACCAAAAGCAAACTTGTCTGGATCCACCCTTATATTGGAGATTTCAGGGTTTATGTAACCGGGCCAGTTCTCCTGGGAGAAAGGGGAAGGAAAGAGGGAAGGGAATACATATTTATTAAAGCTTACCATGTGCCACAAATGATGTTACACACTTTACAAATAGAATCTCTTTTGATCCTCACAACAATCTTATGAGATTGAGTTTATTACTAATATGACAATTGAGGAAACTGAGGCAGATGGTTAGAGTGACTTTCCTCTGTTCACATGGCTGGTAACTTTCTAAAGCTAAATTTGGACCTGTCTTTCTGACCAAAGGCCCAAAGAAGTGAGTGAGGGGGAAGATGGAAATCTCAGCATGAGAAACCATGCGGGTGTGTTTGTGTGTGTGTGTGTGTGTGTGTGTGTGTGTGTGTGTGTGTGTGTGTGTATGTGTGATTGTGTGTGAGTGCATGTGTGTGTGGGTGAGTGTGTGTCTGTGTGAGTGTCTGTGTGTGTGTGAATGTGGTTGTATGTGTGTGTAAATATATGTGTGTGAGTGTATGTGAGTGTGTATCTGTGTGAGTGAGTGTGTGTATGTGTGTGAGTGTGAGTGCATGTGTGTGGTGAGAATAAGTTAGTACCTTAATATAGCAACCTAGCAACACTGACTCCATTCTGTTTTAAGGCTGGATTTTCTCACTGACATCTTTTGGGAGAGATCTATTCTTCCTTTAAGATATTTTTTTCAAAATTAAAAGTTGGTTTGATGTAGTGAATAACATGTGGTTTTTTTTCAAAAAAAAACTGTTAAACATATGTGAACTCTCTGATAAGAATATTTAAACAATATCATGGACACTTTTATCAGGAATATCGTGGTTAACCACCCATTAAACGAGGAGGTCAATTACTTAGGAACACCTGAGGCAAGAAGGATGCAGTCCGCACTCTGGTCATAGGATAGAATTTAGAGAACTCAAGCAGGGGGAAGGGAGAGGAGGAGAGGGGAGAGGGGAGAGGGTGGGAGAAGAAGGGAGGGGAGAGGAGAATAAAGGGGAAAGATTGAAGAGGAGAGGAGGGGAGGGGAGGGCTTGAGCCTGGAGAGACACCTCAGCCACTCTTCTGAAGTATGGAATAGGTGCTGCCAGAGCCCTCCTAAAGGCCTAACAACCTTCCTGCTCCCCCTCTTCCCTCCCTCAGGGAGAGTATATTCTGATTCCAAAGTTATCTCTAGTATTTCCAATTCCCCTCCTAATTCCTGGGGCCTTATTTTTGAACTTGCTGATCCTCTGAAGTGAGGGGTCCCACCTCCCCAGTATGTGAGCGCCCTGGCTGTTAGGCGGGCAGAGCAGGGGCTGCTGGTGGGAACACTCTCCCACAGTGGGGTCAAGACCTTTCTAAGAGACAATTTGATTGATTTTTACTCTTTTTCTGAACTCCCTAACAAGACCTATAAAGCGGTTCTCCCTGGTTTCCACCTGGGCCTAGCCAAGCTAAAACAGTGGATTAGGGAAGAGAGGCTGGCTAAGTAGGCCAATGTTCCAATGAATTCCATGTCCCCATTGCTCTCTGAGCTGCCCCAGGGTGAGGAGTGGAGCTGAGGCATCAGATTAGGGAAAGGTCTGCTGAGCCAGGCTGAAAGGAGGAAGTGGGTTAGGGTGACTCCACCTCCACAAAGGTGGGGTTCCCCCAAGAGCAAGTACCCAGTTTTCTGCTGATCTAAACACCTCCCATTTCATCAGCTGTTAGACTTTGTTGATGTTTTCTACAGCCTTGACCTCTATTTCCCTTTAAGTTTCCACCTAGGAGGACAGTCCAGATGTCCTGGTGCAGGGCTCAGCTTGTGTCCTATAAAACCTATTCCAGGGTTGGTTCCATCATGCCACCTCTCCAGAGATGGTGATGGGTCAGAGCCACAGAGTCCACCTGGTCACCACATCTTCCCTCCTGGAAGTCAGGCATAGCTCCTTAGGAAGCCTCATGTGCTTCCTATCACCATTCCCCAAACTCCTTCAGGGATTGCCCAGGTACCCCACTATGCTGGTATCCTTGCTCAGAGATTGCCTGGAACAACTATATTGTGAGAGTCCTTTTCCTTTCAGCTGTAAGAGTCCTATCTAAAGGACCCACCTGGCATGCCTTTAGCCATGTCCCTTTCTCCCTTTTATCACGTAGAAGGTGACTGCTATGATTGTTTCTTTCTTAGAGCCCACCTTCTATCACAAGATGTTGCCCCTTCAACTCCTCTAACCTACATCCTTGCTCCATCTAGGCTTCCTATTGAGATTTCCCTTGTGACAGGACACAATTGAGAACTGAGATAGACTGTCTTCTCCTCTCTCCTTTCTCTATTATCTCTAGAGGGAAGATAGTGAAACTGTACTTTTAAGGGTTTTCTTCTCTCTTGCTTGACAACTGAAACTACAAAACTCCCTCTTTATCTCTTTCCAAGAATTGTCAGCACAGGTGTTACACAATCACCTTTTGCCACCTCATCCTTTCTATCATCCCAGGGTTCTAAGGATTGCCTACTAGGACTTCTGTCTTCTCCAGGGCTCACTTAACATAGAAGGTCCTTTCCTTTTCTAGGAAATTGTCCAAAATGATTAAACCACGAGGGTCTCATCCCTTTCTGGTTCCATAGGGCATAGGAAACAGAAGACTGGAGAAGTTGGGAAGAACTTAAGTTCAGTGAAATGAGCTAAGATGGGGTTGCTATGAAATATTATGTTCCTTCAGGGTTGGTCACCCAATTTATACTGGAGCTAATAGGTTGGATCTCCAAAGGGGTGGATATTATTACTGTCCAGACTCTCTGGGTAATCCTGTTGGTGGCTAGCCTCCTTATACTACCTCATCAGGACCTGCTAGTGTGCTTCCCATTAAAAGTCAGGAGACTCAGTTCTTTAGCAAAGTATTTACTCAAGTGGCGTAGCTCTCCCTAATCGGAAAAGAAAAAGAAAAGAAATAAAAAACCCTCACTTAATCCATCCTTCTCCACTAGATATTCCATTTCTCTCCTGCTTTTCATGGCTAAACTTTTTGAAAAGGCCATCTATAAACAATGCCTTCATTCCCTTTCCTCTTACTCTCTTAACTCTCCTCAATATGGCTTCCAATCTCATCATTCTACTACTCTCCCCTAAATTTCCAGTGATCACTTACTTGGTAAATCTAACAGCCTTTTTCTCACTCCTCATCCCTCTTGACTTCTCATCAGCTTCCATGGACTCAATAATCATCTTTGTGCAGAGTATTCTAAGATGTATCTGTCCAGTCTTCTCTCTTGATCTTCAAGTGTCTTAAACCCAAGGCCACATAGACATTTTAAACTCAACCCATCTAAAACTGAACTCATTCCTTCCTTGCAAACTCTCCCGTTTTCATAACTTCTCATTTACTATTAAAGGTCCTACCATCCTCCCATTCTTCCAGGTTCACAATATTGATTTCATCCTCAACCCCCCACTCTCTTTCCCTCTTCTCCTCTTACTCAATTATTTGACAAGAGCAATCAATTCTACTTTCACAATGTCTCTCCTGTATACTGCTCTTTCTCTCTCTCTTTTTTTTCTCTTGGGAGAGTCATGTAACTTTTCAGTTACCTCAGTTGTAAATTGGGGACAGAAAAGTACCCACCATAAAAAGTTGTTGTGAAAAGCATATGAGATAATAATTGGGAAACACCACTATGGGCTTGGCACATTATAGGTACTTCTAATAGGTACTTAAAATGTTCCTTCTTCTCTTTCCTTTCCTCTGGATCCAACATCCCTCCTTAGCAGAGCCTCAGTGTCTTTTCCTGGACTATTGCAATAACCCTCTGGTTGGTCTCCCTGATTCAAGTCTTCCCCTATTCCGGTCCATCCTCCATTCAGTTATCAAATTAATTTTCCTGAAGCCTGATATGATCATGTCACATGCAATTACTTGTACTCTATAAACTCGAGGGACTTCCTATTAGGTTTAAGACTAAATATGAAATCCTCTCTTTGATGATCAAGGTCTTTCATAACCTGCCTCTTGCCTCACCTTTCTAAACCTTTTTATATCTTACTCTTCTTTACATTCTGTATCCAATGACACCAGACTCTTTACTGTTCCATGTATAAGACATTCCATCTTTTGCCCAAACAAATGCTCATTGGTTGTCCCCTATCTCTGAAATTCTCTCCCCACTCATCTCCATCTCCTGACCTCCCTGGCTTCCTTCACATCCCAGCTAAAGTCATACCTTCTACAAGAAGCTTTTTCCTGATCCCCTTAATTCCATTGCTATTCCCTTTAGTTTATCCAGTCTTTGGTTTATTTATACATAGACATTTGTGCACTGTCTCCCTCTTTAGATTATGAGTTTCTTTTTTTTTATTTGTTTGTTTTTTAGTTTTTGCAAGACAAATGGGGTTAAGTGGCTTGCCCAAGGCCACAAGCTAGGTAATTATTAAGTGTCTGAGGTCAGATTTGAACTCAGGTCCTCCTGACTCCAGGGCTGGCGCTCTGTCCACTGTGCCACCTAGCTGCCCCTGACTATGAGTTTCTTGAGAGCAGTTTTTGCAGAGAAAGTGGAGATAGAGATAATGATTTGAAAAATTAAGGTGTCATAAAACATCACATGTTGATATATTTTTTTTGTTATTTTTAATGATGTGATTAGAAGATTATATATCTAAGGTTCAGAGGTCTATATTTCCTTCACTTTATAGATAAAAGGAATTGAGACCTACTAGGGTGAAGTGGTTTTGCTTAAACTACTTCACACAAATATAAGTATTAGAGATGGGATTGAACAAGCAAACAATCTATTGCAGTGGTGTTAAGCTTGCTACAAAACTCTCTGAGTACAGACTGAATCAGTTTAAAATGAAATTGGGAAATGCTTAACAAAATAATTCTTTATTTATTTTTCCAGTTACATGTTATGAAAGTTTTTCAACATTCATCCACTTGAATATTTATAAGTTACATACTTTTCTACCATCCTCCCTTCTTAGTCCCCTCCCCTTAGTGGTGAAGAGTCTGGTAAAAGTTGTATGTGTATTTTTGTGTTTAACATATTTACATATTAATCATTTTGTGTATGAGGACTTAGGACTAAGGGAAAAGGAAGAAAACAATGAGATAGAAAAAAACATGAGCATAGTATCCATCCAGATTCTTGGGATTTTTTTTTTTTTGGTTTGGTTTGGTTTTGTCCTCTGGATGTGGATGGTGCTGTCCATAGCAGGCTAATCCTAGCTCTCTGAACTGCTGAGAAGAGCTGTATCCATCAAAGCTGATCAACTCACAATGGTAATTATTAATGTATATAAATGATCTTTTGGTTTTGCTCCCTTTCCTCAGCATCAGTTTGTGTAATTCTTTCCAAGCTTCTCTAAAGTCCCACCACTCATGGTTCCTAATAGAACAACAGTACTCCATAATATTATATACCATAACTTGCCCAGTCATTCTCTAAGTTTTGGGCATCCCCTCAATTTCCAATTCTTTACCACTACAAAATGAACTGCTATGAATATTAACAAAATAAAAATTGTAAAAATGAAACATAAGATAATGTTAATTTGTTGTTTTCTAAGTCCTCATAAAGCTCATGGGATCTTTTTCTACTTGACTTTGTCACCACTGCCCTGTGGTATAACTCTGTGACAGAAAAGAGGTTGCTAGGTTTATTTAAATTTTTCTTTACCTCTTCTCTCAGGTTGTGGTCTATGTAGCAGGATCAGCCTCTGCACCAGTATGTTAAAAAAACTTTACTGAACTCTGATAACAAAGGTGTGGCTACCAACTCCTCACCAGTCATGAAATATTGCTCACTGACTAGAAGGCCTAAAGGAAAAAGAACTTGACTTTGAATAAAACCAAACAAAATTAGATTTGAGTCCATATCCTCACATTTGCCTTTAATTCTCTGAACTCATCTCTATGGGAGAGTTTGCTCTTCTACACATGAGAAGTATTTCACATCCATCAACCCCAATTAATGAACCTAAGAAGATGCTCTATCTAGTACTTTTATCAGGTAAGAACACCTCCTTGATTCTTTAATTACAGAATCAATCAAGGGAAAAATTAGATATGAACCATATCTTAATGGATTTGAGGACTTCTAGGCAATGGATTAAATCAGATAATGCTACCTATGTGGGAAATGTATATGGATCAGTTGAAAGAATTAAGCACATTTATCTGCCCATGCATATAAGAAAAAGGATTTCCAATAGGAGTCATTCAAGCTTCTGGAGAGTGAGCAATTCCTGTATCAGAGGGCAGCCAGAAAGGGGAGGTGGGGGGAGGGGTGACTAAACAAGCTATTCTTCCCTTCTCTTTTGACCAGAGAATAACCTTGTGTACTTCAAAAGGTGGGAAGAGAAGTTTTTATTAGCCTCAGTGGCAGTGTCCACTGAACCTGTGGCAGTCTCCAGAGCAGCTGGGGTTAATGGCAGAAAGTAAGAGTAAGGAAAGGTAGCTTCAGGATTCGGGGTGTGGGGGGGTAAGCAGTCCTCAGAACTCAGCAGAAAATTAGACCAAAGAGGAATTTTCATGAGGATTCCCATGAAGAAAAGACTTCCAAAAGCCTTGAACTATGAGTTTACCCTTTGGACAAAATGAGCTCTCTAAGTAAATCTTAGAGTTAAGAATAAGCCCGTTGTTCTCTCTAGGGAGCTTGTTATGAGCAAGGGGAGAGAGTATTCCTTGTTTGGGAGATGTTTCTATAACAACTGCCCTTGCTATACTTGGCAAGTAAATATTCCATTTTAAAAAAAAGATAATGATCTCTGGTTGGCTAATTGATGATCATTGGGGAATAGACAAGATGGCTTGTGAATGACTGTGCTGGAAAAGCCTCAATACTTCAAGGTTACCCCTAAAACCCTGGTGGCAGAAGTAGTCAGTCCCATTCTAGGGAACTCAACTTTTCTGTATATTTGAAAGGAATAGCAAATTATACAGTTTTGTGTACAATGAAGTTTCATTTGCAACCATTTTTATGATACTATATGCAATAGAAATGATGTTTTATTGCATATATTAAAAGTAAATTAAAAAGGAGAGAGAATAGAACATACCTGGAGTTAAACTTACACTGGAAAAGAGGAAGTTTTTTTTAATATATGCAATATTTCCCCCCCCAATACATGTAAAAATAAGAACTGGAGTGAGTTTAGAGGCTTCATATAAAATGGGGGTGACAATACTTGTACCATCTAATTCAGGGATATTGTGAAAAAATACTTGACTATACAGTATTCCATATTAAATTCATTAGGCACTCTTAGCTCCTGGTATGACAATGTCTTAACTGCAAATTCAGTGCCCTCTCTCCAGGCCTCATCTTTACTGACTTTGCAGCCTTTGATGAGGTGGAACGTTTCTTACCCTGGATATTTCTCCTCCCTTGGCTTTCATATTATTGTTCTCTATGTTCTCTACTCCCTATCAGTTCGGTTCTTTTAAGTTTCTTTTCCTAGATAAAATAATTTATAACCTTTATACTTAGTGTTAGTGATTCCTACTGCTCTTTTCCTGGGACCATTTCTCTTGTACTGAAAGAGAATTACTCTGTGTGTGTGTGTGTGTGTGTGTGTGTGTGTGTGTGTGTGTGTGTCTCAAATTCATCTGATCCCTTTGGTTCAAATGTCATCTCTATATAGATGATTCATTTCCATATATCTAGCTATAGAAAGATAAATACTAACTACAAATAAATGGTAGACCATTCTAATCTTTGTCAACAAAATGTCAAATGGGGTCACAGAGAGTTGGACATGACTGAAATGACTGAAAAACATCATCACCAACAACTAGATCATATAAATAGTAGCTAAATATGGATAAATATGATTTATGGATAGATATAAATGTATAGATATATGTGTATGTATGCATCTCTCTCCTGAACTCTAATCATGCCTTGTCTACTGGATGTCTCATGGATATCTCAAATTCGATGTTAATGTCTTCTCCCTTCAACTTCTGCTATTTTTGTTGAGGCCCCACCAGGTTCCTAATCACCTAGGTTCACTTCCTCACAATTATTTTTGACCCTCTTATTCATGTCAACTCATCTAGTCAGCTGCCAGTTGTCAACTCCATCTAAAATACATCTGTCACATTTGACTCCTCTCTTCTCGTGGGAATATGGTAATAATTTATCTTCCTGCTTCCAGTCTTTCCCTTCTTTAATACATCCCAAGTCTGACCATGCTGCTTTCAGACTGTCTAAAGTGTAAGGTCAGATGTAGGTCCATACTCTCTCGGTTCTGTAAGATTATGGCAACCAGGGAATCTAGCTGATCTTGAATTTTTAGAAGACTCTTGGCTATTTAATCAAAACTTCCTTGGTGGTCTTGTGATAACTGATGGAAATAATACAGAGAAGTTGAGATGCCTCCTATACCCATGCTCACTTCAGAAAGGATCCCAATAACCATTAAGAAAGGTATGAGAGTGGGGACCCTTTGGTACCTTGTGTGCATCTTGAGGGTGACAGGAAGGACCTTATTGTTAGAGGTCACCTCAATGTATGGTGAGAGGTAGCTCAGGGAACCAACCTGCCCAGTTAGTGGGAAGACATATGTATGCAGTGTTTTCCACAGAGAAAGAAAATCTGTCTCCTCTCAAGCATACATCAATATGGAGAGAGAAGAGATGAGCAAACTCATTCAATTTCTAAACAGTGAATCTAGCTTGTTGCAGACTTGCAAGTTCCTGTCTAATGCAAAAATGATTTCAAATGATTTTTCTTTAGACTAGAACAAATTTAAAATGAAGGAGAAAAGAAAAACAAGTGAAGAATGTTAAGTGAAATTTCTTATATATGTTTGAACTGGAACTTTTATTGTTTATTGCAACCCGTGAGTGAAAACAACTGTATCTAGCCTTAAAGTTGTAACTTGTGGAATTTGTTTTTTTGAGGTAAAAATATTTGGGACTATGATAAAGTTTGTTCTAAGGTTTGACTTTGGGCATTGCTGTCTGATGTATCATTAAGTCAGTAATTTACCATTTGGAAGAACTTCTACAGGATAAGGCCATGGAGGAAAGGTGATGCTAAAACTGTTATAGGTGGGTGCCTGGAAACTGGCTGAAAGGACAATCTTCAGTCTCATTCCAAAATAATCTTCTTCTGGCTCAGTTTCCTCATTCTACTTCTTTGAAAAGGAGTGCTTCCTGCCTAGTTATTTCTGAGCTATCACTGCATGGCTAACTGTTAACTGTGACACTTACCTAAAGTTAACAGAACTAAGGATATTTGATCTTACTGTGTATGTGCTGAGTTACCCAGGACTAATTTGATTTGATTTTAATCATGTCCCAACCTTTCTTCTCTTCAGCAGATTTCCACAATCAAAACAAGTAGTCAATGAAAGATATGGGTGCATGCACAACTTGTCCTGGTACCATGAATGTACCCTACCTATTGGTAAGACCAATGCTTCCTAGATTGAGTAACCATATGATATATGCAAGATATATTGATCCAAATATCAACTATAAATTACCAAAGTTGGGGAGTATCATTTTACTATCCCCCCCTTCTGTTTTTTTATTGTTGTTCTTCCTTTTTGCTATTTATATATAATTTATATATATATTAATTTATATAATTTATATTAAAATATATGTATATATTTAAATATAAATTATCAATTCCCAATAGGTTGGACTCTGGACTGAGTATACCATGGAAAAGACCACAAGTTGAAGAGCCTCACTTTCTCTTCAAGAGGAAAATGCCTGCCTTTGATGACCTCTGCTAAGCTTCCTAGTGCTACTGGTTTTGCTTGTCTTTTTGTTTGTCATCTACTTTGTTCTGCAAAATCATTGACACACAATGAATACCATGGAAACAATGTAAAGACTGGCAAATTGCCTTCTGTGTGGGTGGGGGGAGGGAAGTAAGATTAGGTGAAAAATTGTAAAACTAAGAATACATAAAATCTTAAAAGAATCATCAATACAAGTATCATTGATACCCTTGTGGATATGGTCACTTGTGGTTACTCCTTACTCTACTTCTCCTTCACATTCTCTTTTTCTGATTGCTAATGATACTATTCATTTTCTTAGCCTGACCTCCTGCTGGTTGTACTGTAGGAACCCTAACTCTAATGTGTAACCCCCAAAGTGACAAATTTGGGACCCAAAGACCATGGTAAGGGGTTATCTTCCTAGCAAACTCCCTGTGAACCTATGGACAAACGTTTCTCAGGAACTAGCTACATTTGGAATCATATTTTATGGTTCATCCTCACCTCTGATATCTTCTACCCGTCCTCACCCCAGCATGCTCAATACCCTTCCTGTTTCCAGGCCTTTTCTTCCATGGGAAGTGATGTTGGAAACCTCATCTTTTCTCTCTACACTTATTTCTTCTTCTTTAGACCAGGAAAGCCCTGACCTATTGATTGACAGCTCTTTGAGACCACCCACATCTCTAGCCCCCAAGTTATCCAGTCCAGAGGTCCTCTAGACCCTTCCACACAATAGTACTGCAAAATGACCATCTCATGGCAAAATTCTAACTGCTGTTCCACACCCTATTTGCCAAGATCAAGTGCCACCACTTTCTGGTCCTTTCTACATACCTATATCACCCTTCTGTGCTAGAAGCACCCATTGAAGACTAGGTCATCCACCCAACTCCCATGAAGCATCCCACCATCCTTTAAGGCACCCCCATCCCTTTTGCAACTAGAAACCTCCTTCATCTTGTACTGTTAGAATAGTAGCTAGAAACTCTCAAGCAGGACGTGTGATTAGCAACACTTTGTCCCCTCACTGTCCAGAGATGTTGGTCTAATCAGTCTCCCACAGTCTGCACAAATGTGGTTGCTTTTCCACCTAACCAACAGTTACACTTGTTAGGTCTCATCCTTCATTACAGAAATGTCAGGGGCAGCTAGGTGGCATAGTTGGGGCAGCTAGGTGGCATAGTGGATAAAGCACTGGCCTTGGAGTCAGGAGTACCTGGGTTCAAATCTGGTCACAGATGCTTAATAATTACCTAGCTGTGTGGCCTTGGGCAAGCCACTTAACCCCATTTGCCTTGCAAAAACCTTAAAAACAAAGCAAAACAGAAATGGCAGCGCCTCAGCCAAACTTTATAGGAAGATAAGGATTCTGAAATTAGAAATTAAGAAGAAATGAATTCTAAGCAATAGGAGTGGTCTGTTCAAAGATAAGGAGGTAAAAGATGCGGTATTGAATTGGTAAAACAGCTCATGGTTCAGTTTGTCTGGGTCTTAGTTTATAAATCATTCTACAAAAGCAGGAAGAAGGTAGACTGAGAAGGACTGGATGTGAAAGATCAATCCTTGGTATAAGGAGGACAGTAACGTATCTTCTACCCCAACCTCTCTTCATAAAAAGTTAAAACAAAAGGTGGCTAGGTGGTGCAGTGGATAGAGCACTGGCCCTGGAGTCAGGAGTACCTGAGTTCAAATCTGACCTCAGACACTTAATAATTACCTAGCTGTGTGGACTTGGGCAAACCACTTAACCCCATTTGCCTTGCAAAAAAACCCTAAAAAATATTATAGGACTACTCAAAAGTCATGACAAGGCAAATGGGGTTAAGTGGCTTTCCCAAGGCCATACAGCTAGGTAATTATTAAGTGTCTGAAGCTGGATTTGAACTCAGGTACTCCTGACTTCAGGGCCGGTGCTCTATCTACTGCATCACCTAGTTACCCGCAAACTGAAGTTTTAAATGGACTAAAGGGAGATGCAAAAACATAAAAAAAAAAGTTAAAGCAAAAAGGCTGGAATGATGTATTCAGGTCTGGGTTTCATTCTTGCCCAGTTGAGCTCAGTTAAGTATCATTCCCTGAGAAAAATATTCTTATCCACCATGAAAACCCCAGAGAACTCTTAACTCCCATAGAAACCACAATACCCTGTTTTTCTATAGCACTTATTCTATAAAAAGCATGTTCCACCAACTACCCAGTGTTGGAGTCTGTTCAGACTTCAACCCACTGTTTCTTCCTTCAACAAACCTTCCTCTATATTTGTACTGTTGTCCTCCTTATACTATAGACTGACCTTTCACATAGAATAACTCCCCATTCCTTCTCAGTTTGACTCCTTCCTATTTTTGTAGAATGATTAATAAACTAAGGTCCAGACAAATTGAACCATAAACTGTTCTATCAATTCAATACTGCATCTTCTACCTCCTTGTCTTTGATCAGAGCACTCCTATTGCTTAGAGTTCATTTCTTCTTAATCTCTAATTTCAGAATCCTTATCTTCCTATAAAGTTGGTCAAAGTGCTTCCATTTCTGTGAAATCGTTTCTGAAGCCCCATTTGATATCATTCTTGTCTTGTTCATTCTTCTTTATGCTATACTTTATTTTATCCTTTAATAGCATATAAATTCATAGAAATCAAGTATTCTTTTGTCTTTCTATCTTTAATGCTTTCTTCATGGTAAATGCTTAATAGATATTTGAGTTGAATTGTAACTGCCACCATTTTGGTAAATGTTAAAAATTTTCTAGTTTCTCTGACCACAACAAATGCCTAATGAAATCATATTGTCTTCAAAATATAAATATAAATATATATGATCCTACTGTCTCTATGGAATATTCTTTTCATGAAGTCAGGAATTGCTTTATTTTCATCTCTATCCTTGGAAACTAATACTATTAATAGTTTCAGTATTGAAGAGGGCCATACCAATCAACCAAATAATTGGAGGTGTGAGTTGTACAATTATGTTTATTACAGTGAGAGGTGTGCTATTCAAGGTATCCTTACTTGCCTTAGCAGAATCTTTTTTTTTTCCATGCAAGGCTAGATTTATAGAAAACAGTACTATTGGAGATGGTCTGGATGATGTGGGAGTCTCTTGGCCTTAAATAGTTTCAATTCCTTCTGAATCAATGAGATATCACAGTGAATCATCAATACCAGGTAAGTACCAGCATGTGATAATTGGTGATAAAATAAGATAACCTGATATATCCAAACCTGACTCTCGATGGACTAATCGTCAGTATTGTCTTTCTTCTCAACTTTCCTTGACTCTCCTTACACCTCTTCCTTGGGTATGAGCTAGGCCTCACAGTGTACCAACAACTCCTGGCAAGTGCTAGCATATGACCTTTGGGAACAGAATGTAACAACCTGATATATCCTAACCTGTCTCTCAATGGACTAATCATCAATATGTGTTTTCCTCTCAACCTTCTGTCTTTGCGTTGTGAGCTACTCATCAGTACAACAAAAATGGCAATAACTTTCAGACTAGGACAATGTCAGCTTGTCATTCATAGGGCTATACTTCTCTGTTGTTAGTATATTCACTGGAGTTCCATCTCACTGGATGCTGCCAGAACTGAGATTGCTTCCAAAGCACAGGCCTGTGTCTCAGGTGAACCCATCCTAGGGTGGTCCTGTCCTTCACAAAGAAAAAAGAACCCTTCCCCAGGGCTCCTGCTGACTTTTCCTAGATTGGATGCTCCACTTTGTCCATCTGGGTCTCTTTGGATTTAGGGACTTGAACTCAACTCCCTTTTGATCAGTTGAGAGCAGCAGAAGCCATCATCTATCCCTTTAGTATAGCACTTGCCTATGTCTCAGGACTGACCAACCCATGTTCATTTGCTCTTCACATTAGACCCTTCACCACTTTAACCTGGTAAATGGTAGGGAGTTAATAAATGCTGCTGATAGATGGGTATTTGAGAAGATATGTATCTTTGATGTAGTTAAAGATATTAGGGTCACTAACCCTCCAGATAAGCCATTATTAAAGAATCTGAAGAAGTGAGAGATTAGGAAGAAGGTTAAATTCTAAATTATCATATTTGGGGTGATTTCAGAGAAAGTTAGGAAGACTTTTATAAATTGATACATAATGAATTGAGTAGAACCAGTAGAAAAATGTCTACAGTGACATTGTAAAAATTAAAATTTTGAGATTCTTAAGAAATCTGATCAATGCAATAACCAATCATGATTCCAGAGGCTCCATGATGAAACAAGGTACCCACTCCCAGAAGAGATGGATGCTAGATCAAGAATAAAGCCCTCAATTTTGCAGGGAATGTCATCAAAGTGGAAATTTATTTTGCTTGACTGTGCATTTTTTGTTATGAATTCTCCTCTTCCTCCTCCTTCTTCATTTAAAAAAATGGGGAAAATTCACAAAATATAGCTCATGCATTGGAAAATGAAATATTTTAAGATGAAGTGAAGGAAGTAGAGAATAAGATTTACACCTAGATAGTTTAAAGAAAAGGTGATTGTTATAGCTGATGAATTAAATCCTCATATGGAAGACTCATAAAGCTCCTCTGTTTACTTTAGAGCTCTCACAACAACGTTTTAGCTTTCCTCAACTCTCTGAGGGATATAAACAGGCTATGGTAACTTAATGATGTGACTACAGTGTATATCATCTAATTATCAGCTTAAAGGAAACTTTGCAATAGAAAAAAAAAACAGTACTTTGTAGCACTGCCAGTTCAGATGATAAGTGAGGCCAGTAGAGAATAGGAAAAGCTATCATGAGCCAGTGTCAGAACGTTGTAACCATCTAAGTGTTTTGACCAAGCTCTAAATGTGCTACCTTTTTAGCTTCTCCTTTCTGTGTCATAAACTGTAACCCATGAGTTTCCTAAATCACTATTTGTCTCAGTTTGGTTCCTGCCTGTTCACTTCCTCATTCAGTCTCTCTTTTCTGTTTGGAATCACTAACTTTAATCCCAATCTCTTTTCTGCCTTTAGTGCTATAAACTACTCTCATCTTGACCTCTGTGTGACTAATTTGAACAAAAATGTCCCAGTTATAACCTTGATTATCTGCTCTCTTAGGCAGTTGTCATTTTCCTGAATATTAAACCTTTGACCATTGCTTTCTGGGTCCACCATATTCTGAGACTGTCTTGTGATTGTCCTGAGAACATATGTCTGGGTTGGCCTTAGTGATCTGGCACATGGATTCAGTCCTGGCTCAGCCACTAACATATGTTCTATGAATTTAGATAAACCATTTTTTCCCAAGTTTCATTTTCTTCATTTACAAAATAGAGTTGCCTAGTTACCTTACATGGGTGTTGTGAAAATGAAATGAAAATATGAATATAGAAGCCCCTTGAAAAAGTGGAATGCTATAATTTTAACTCAAATAAATCTTGGTCTTTGAGTCCATATTCATCAGCTCTGATGGATGGCTCTGTAGAAAAGAGGAAAGGGGAAAAAGAAGCTTCAGTGGGACTAAAACCTGAACAGAAACTGTTGAATAAGAAACAACAACCCTCTATTTTAGATGCTATGGTATTTGCATCTAGGACGGGTGAAGAGCCACAGTTACAGACTGTCAGATTCAGACTATTGCCTTCAAAAGGATGTTTCTTTCTATTTTTAGTCTCTACCTTAAGATGCTAAAAAGAAGTATATAGTGAAGGAAGCTAAATCTCATAACAAAATTATTGAAATTGGTGACCTTGGTGCCCTTCTTAGAATTTAATAGCACAGAAGTTAAATAAAACCCTTAGGTATCCCAGAAAAGGAATAAGAGGGAGTCAAGGTGTGTGTGGGGGGGGGAGAGAACTAAGGGCATAACTTATTCTCATGGTCTCCTAATTGAAGGTCTTGCATGCTAATGCCAAGGCACAAAGCTGATTGTGAAAAGGGCAGGTTTAGGAGTGTGATAGCCCAAGTGGAGGTGCCAAAACCATGAAATAAAAAAAAATAAAAAAGGGCAGGACCTGAACTGAATTATGCCCTTGGCTTCCAGACAAGATGGAGACCTTGTAATCAAAAGAGACCCTCTAGAAGGAATATCAATGAAGTACAACTTGAACAAAAACAATAACTTGCCTAGATTCCTTGGAGAGTTGTCAGATGGGCCAAAAAAAGTGGAGGGATTCTCTACCATTTTTATGTATGGAAACCAGAGGATAGAACACAGACTTGTTTCATAGTGATGTCAGCTTCACTTCCCACATGATCTCCTCTGGCAGACTTGCCAGTGAAAATATTTGTAGTATAATGCTCAACTTCTCACTTCTTGTCAAATATCTTACTGCCCCCCCCAAATTCTCCTGTAGTCATCCTTTCCCACCAAGGGCAATGTAATATCCAAAGACTCCTATAATTGTTTTATTTTTTCTTTTAGTTTATGTTGTCTTTAATAAAATAACTTGAAAATATTTATCAAATATTCCTACTCTTCTAGTTTCTTCTGATGCTTGAAAAATACTTTTAAGTGCCTAGTTACTAAATTTCCAGTCCATTACTACTCAGGATTTAGGTTTAGTATGATCCTTGAGAGTATTCCTATTTTCTTTGAGTCCCCACCAAGTTCTTTTTGGGTTGAGTAATTATTGATGACCAACTTGCTTACTTGGGCTAGTATCTTCCAGTTTGTGTCTTAATTCTGCACTGCCCAACCTTATTTTTAAAAGTATTTTATTGAAACAATATACAATATATTTTGATTTGCCATTTTAGTGAGAGCTCTGTGGTAGCTCAGCTTCATTTACTAAAGCATTTAGTAAAATCACAGGTGACCACAATTTGGACAGCCCTGTCTTAATTCATGGGTCAGTTCACAGTTGGGCTAGGTTAAAGTAGGTTACTTAGCTGCCTTGGTAGTCCCTCAACAACCCCAGTTTTTGGTGCCACCAGTTTTAGTGATAGCTGAGGGGACATTTAATGGTTCTTCTGACCTCTCAATACTCACAAGTTTTTCACCTAGTCAGCTCCATCTCCTAATTCTCATTCATCTAAGATTAGGAAAGGTTAATAGAAGCAGGCATCATGCCATCAGAAACACAGACCATCTCCATGGAGCAAAAACTAGTCAGATGCCCTTCATCCCCACTCACTGACTCACAGAAATTCTATTTCAATCAAAAGTCAATAGGGAAGAGGCCACAAAAAGAACCAAGCTATTGACTTATGGATCCTTTTAATCGTGAACTTACCCAACCGGAAAACTCTTGTATATTCATTGTACCAGTTAACTCATGACTGAAAGTTAACTCACCAAGTTGCCAGAGGTTGGGTCAACCAGGAAGGGAATATTGAACGTGCTTTGAATAATCCCCAAGAGAGATACCTCCTAGCATGATCCAAGGATTGGACCCTCTCATTACACAGAAAAACCTTAGATCATACTCACTCTTGGTAGAATATGACTAAGACTTCAATCAAGAAAAAGAACTTTGTGAATCCTGTCAAATTATTTTCTTTGGCAATTGCAGTGACCTAGATTAGTATCTACTCCAAGAATAGTAAATACTGTTTCCAGAGGGACTTTCTGGCAGATCCTGGCTCCTAAGATTTAGACAAAAAAATGTCAGTGGAAGTCGACTTCTCTAATTTAGAAAGATATCTAAATAGTCTCTAGAAATCCTTCATTGACATATGCTGAATGGGGGAAGCTGGGTGGTACAGTGGAGAGAGCACCAGCACTAGAGTCAGGAGGACCTGAGTTCAAATCCAGTCTCACACTCTTAATACTCACTTAGCTGTGTGACCTTGGGCAAGTCACTTAACTCTCTTATCTTGCAAAAATCCAAAACAAATAAACAAACCAAAAAAGATATATGCTAAGTGGATTGCTCCTTCCTCTGCATTCTTATGGTACATAATATTTCTTTTAGGTTGTTTTGGAAAGGCTATGGCTGAAAGCTTTTCTGAGCTTTAATGTCATCTTTATTCACATTATTTTGCCTTTCCAACAAGAGAGCAAGTTTCATATACCTTACACATCCTTTATAGCCCTTCCTTGGACTAGAAACTTCATAGGAACCCATCAAATATTTTCTGGTTTGATTATGAAAGATGTACATTGGCAATGGCATCTAATGCTGAGTAAAGGATAAGCCTCTTCCTTTTTAAAGTAAACAGGTCACCAAACTATCATTTTCTCTGAAAACAAATATGAACTGTCTTCTCTGACTAATCAACAAAATGCTATGTTTCTTTCCTCTAATGAATTTAATTTCCATTTCATCTTGATTTGTCTCTCCCCCATTGTGGTTTTCATTCTTGATTGCTTCTTAATTTTCATTTTCTCTTGTATAATGACTAGATCTCTCCCACCCCCACTGTCTCCCACTGCCTACTTTCTCTTCTTTGTTGAAAGGGAAATTTTGCTTGTCCCATTTCCAGTTCCCTTCTTGTCTACTCTCCCCAACATATATAAGTTGAGATGGCTATTGGTTATTTCAGATACCTAAGTAGTACAATGGAAAGAAGGTCATACCTACCAGAGGTCAGGAAGAGTCATCTAAGTGAATTTAAATTTGGCCTCAGATACTTACTTAACTATGTGACCTTGTATAAGTGGCTTGACCCTGTTTGCCTCAGTTCCTCATCTGTAAAATGAGCAGGAGAAGAAAAAGGCAAATCACTCCAATGTCTTTGCCAAGAAAACCTCAAATAGGGTCACAAATAGTCAGATATAACTGAGAAATGACTGAATAATAAAATGGGTCATTTCTGCCCTTAGAGTAGCTCAGTACCTAAGTATACCTACCTCCTAGGCCACCCATGAACTGACTGAACCAGTTTCTTACTCAGAAAAGCATTCAGCTATACCCTTTCCAAAACAAGCTATGAAAATTCCTGCTTCCACATTGTCATTCACCTTGTTTCTCTGGCTTCTCCACTTGACTGAGTCTTGCCATTCCTGAAAGAACTCTCCCAGGTCTCACCAGAGAAGTCAAGCTCATCAGAGGAAATAATTTATTTCTCTTCAACTACATCAGTGCATATGGAAATTTCCCAAGACAAAAAATATGCCAAAAAGTACTGCATTTTTCTCCTATGGAAGGAGAGAGGATCTATGTATAAAGAGGGAAAGTATTGAGTAAATGAAGTACTAGATTTACCTCTGAGTCTGAGTCAAATTGTACCTTTAGAAATAGACATATTTACCTCTTCTTAATTAATACTTTCCTCCTAAGTCTCTTATCCAGGTTTTTATTTATTCTCAAGAAAGAATTCCCTCACTCAATTAAATATTTGGTAATCCCTTCCTAACACACTGGGGACTGAGAATACAAAAACTAAAAAAAAAAAATCCATGATGTCTGTGCTCAGGAAACTTATAATCTAACAGTGAGGATAACAGTGACTGGTTCCTTAAAAGACAAACCTGATTTCCTCCTTGCCCTATTATCTGGTACCCTTAAAGGGGTTTGGGAGTATGTAGGCTCTCTGAAAATGACTCTAGCCCCTATTGATGCTATTTTCTCAATTGTAGAGAATGTTTACCTATATCCTACTTCCATTTAGCAATTGACAATTTGATTCACTTTTATACAGCAATGCTTCTTCAAAAAGTATATCACAAATATACAAACTCACTCCTCCATCATGAAGAAGATATAATCACATCTTGAACTCTAGCTTCAGGCACCAGGAACTGCAAACTTTGCCAGGTTACCTGACTACCTCATCCCACCTACAATCCTGGCTCCAAGGTCATCATGCCTTGAACTCCTAGATCCCATGAGCATCACTTCTGATATCTGAACTTGAGAAAGATAAATAACACAGAACAAAACAAACATTCCTGGTTCCATTTCTCAAAGCTAAGGGGAAAGAAGTTCGGTTTATGGTGTCCATGATGTGAGTGGACTGGGATCTTTACCCCTGAATTACAGTAGATAAGAATGGCCAAATAGAGAGTAGTGACAGGCTCAGACTTTCCCATTTCAAAGATGCAGACAGTCAATGAAAAGTGACTAACGACATATGGAAATGAAGGAAGAGGTCTTCCTACTTGGACATCAGGACATGCTCCAAAGGCCCTTTAAGGGCACCTCTGTGTTAGGTGTCCTAGACATACCAAATCAAGTCAGATTTACATTTATTTTGAAATTTTTTAAGTTAAAGGAAATAAGTATGATTATACACTAAAGGAAAGGAGCAAGAGGAGAGAGGCAGCTATTTTGAGGGGAAATCAAAAAAATAGCAAGGTTCCTAAGGAGTTGGGTAGAATCAAACTTCTCAATCTTGCTTTCTCAAATCAGTGAGACAGGGAACTGAAGCTCATGATTTTTTAAAAACTAATTTATACTGTCAGCTGAGTTCCTGAAAACCACTGTGAGTCCTGTAAGTGTTAAAAGATTGAGTTATGTTAATACCAAGGAAGTTATCACAAAAGGAGTTGTTTAAGGTGAATAGTCATACAACAGCAAAGGAAAGCATCATCATAGAATAAAAGATAGAGAGCAATTCAAAGAAAGCCTGTTAACAACAATATATTAGAAATGCTCCTAAGTTGAATGAAATTGGATCCTTAGATCACTCATGACTCAATCCATATGCCCAGTTTGTTTACAGAATGGAACTGGTCTTTTGGCTTGTCCCTCAAGAATGAATTTGACATATTGGAACCTCTCTAATCCAGAGGCTTACTTGTATAACCCTTCTAATTTCAGATCTAGGTTTAAAGTATTCTTGGTTACTCTTAAAGCCCATAAGACAAAAGATCAGGAAACAAGGAAATGGGGCTAGTACCTATCCAAGGAATCCTTAAACACAAGCAGAGTTTCTTTTTTTTTTAAGTTATGAACAGACTAGCATTTTGCATGAGTAGGTTATGGGATTATGAAGATTGCTCATATGCTAAAGGATCATAAAGGTGCTTCCTAGAACTATTCTCATGACTTTTTTATTTTTAATTTTTCTCCCAGCTACATGCAAAAGCAAGTTTCAATATTTACTTCCAAAACCTTGAGTTCCAAATTCTCTCCCTTCCTCTTACCTCACTTGCCCCATTGAGAATGCAAGTAACTTGGTGTAGGTTAAAAATGTGTAGCCATGAAAAAACATAATCATGCTGTAAAAGTAAACATAACGGGCTGCTAAGTGTACAGTGGATAGAGCACTGGAATCAGTAGTACCTGAGTTCAAATCCAGCCTTAGACAATAATTGCCTAGCTGTGTAACCTTGGGCAAGTCACCTAACTCCATTGCTTTAAATTAAAAAAAATTATAAGTAAAAATACCCCCCCCACACACACACACAAAGAAAGAGAAACCTCAAGAAAAACAAAGTGTGGGAGGAAAAAGTATACTTCAGTCTGTATTCACCATCAGATCTGTCTTTGGAATGAATAGCATTCTAAATATCAAATAGTAGCTGAACTGCTCTCTATCCTATTCCCCGCCCCACTTCCATTTATTCTAGTCTCTTTCTCTATCCTTTCACCCTGTCCCTCCTCAAAAGTGTGTTGTATCTAACTACCCTCTCATCTATCACCTACATCCTCCTATTCTCCCCATGTCTTCTTTCTCCCATCCCTTTCCTCTCCTATTTTCCTCTTAGGTAAGATAGATTTCTATACCCAATTGTTTGTGTATATTATTTCCTCTCTGAGTCACTTCTGATGAGATTAAGATTCACTCACTCCCCATCACCTTCCCCCTCTTCCACCCTACTGCAATTTCTTGCCTCTTTTATGTAACCTAACATCCCATTATAGCTCTCCTTTCCTTTTCTCCCAGTACATTCCTTTCTCCCCCATTAATTCAATCTTTTTAATATATTTTATATTTTAATATAATATATTTAATATATATGTTATATATATATATATATATTTTAATATATTTTACCTTCAAATTCAACACCATCCTGTGATTTGCCTATATATGCTCCTTCTAACTGTTCTAATAAATTAGAAGGTTTATATGAGTTATCAGTATCTCCTTCCCATTCAGGAACACAGAGTTTAACATCATTAAGTTCTCTCATAATCTGCTCTTCCTTTCTACCCTCTCTATGCTTCACCTGTATTTGAAGATCAAACTTTCTGTTCTGCCCTGGTCATTTCATCAGAAAAGTTTGAAAGTCCCCTATTTTCATTGAATATCCATCTTTTCCCCTGAAAAAGTATGTTCAATTTTTCTGGGTAGTTGATTCTCCAGTTGTAATCCAAGCTCTTTTGCTTCTGGAATATCAAGAGCCCTTAATATAGAAGCTGCTAAATATTGTTTTATCCTGACTGTAACTCCAAAATATTTGAATTTTATCTTTCTGGATGCTTGTAAAATTTCCTCCTTAACTTGGGATTTCTGAAATTTGATTATAATATTCCTGGCAGTTTTCATTTAGGGATCTCTTTCAGGAGGTGATGCGTGGATACTTCCAATTTCTATTTTTCCTTCTGCTTTTAGTTTTCCTGGAGAATTTCTTGAAATATGACATCTAGTCTGATTTTTTTGGTCATGACTTTTGAGTAGTCCTATAATTTTTTTAGGATTTTTTTTTGCAAGGCAATGGGGTTAAGTGGCTTGCCCAAGACCACACAGCTAGGCAATTATTAAGTGTCTGAGGTCAGATTTGAACTCAAGTACTCCTAACTCCAGGGCCAGTACTCTATCCACTGTGCCACCTAGACACCCCACCATAGCCTTCTAATTGATTTCTCTCTCCTCCAATTTTTCCATTTACCTCCATCTCATTGTCCACCCCGCTGCTAAATTGATATGTCTACAGTATATCTCTGATCTTTCCACTTCTCTCAAAAAAAAGATCTATAGCTCCCCACTGTCTCAGGATAAAAGCCATTACTTGACCTTTAAAGGTTTTCATGACTTGACTCCAACCTATCTCTCCAGGTTGATTTTATGTGACTCCTTTTCATATATTCTATGTTCCAATTCACATTTGTGTCTTTGAGGTGTTTAATGTGCTTGTGGATGATCCTCTGGGACTAGAATGTCCTTCCTTCCTACCTCTACCTCAGAGTCTTGAACTCCCTTCAAAGCAGAATTCATTTGTTAAGTCTAAATTCAATTTAACAAATATTCATTATCACCTACCACCTACAAGATGCTATGCTAGGCTCTAGGATTACAAAGACAAAAATAAAATTTTCCTCATCTTCGAGAAGTTTATGTAATAAGAGCCTGGCCAATAGGACTTGCTCCCAGGAATATGAGTAGGACACCTATTTTCTAGTTGGGAAATCTCTCTGCCTTTAATAATATCGTATTGCCCTATAGAAAAGGAAAGAAGATCTAAATAGGAAACAAATAGTCACATCTCAGACACAAGACTGCCCATGAGCTCATGGGCTGGACCATGAAGAGAGGCTTTCCAAAGGTCATCTTTACATTTTGAAGCCTAGTGGGGGAAAAAAAAAGATTCATTGCTGGAACCTTTTGTAGGCACCCTCAATTCTGGCTAGGCAGTCAGGCAAAAGACTTTTCATTGTCATAGCAATAAGAAATGGTCACAGAATCCCTACAAATTCTGCAAAGGAGACTTACAGTATTACACTCAATCTGTGAGTGCAGGTTCAGAGTAGAGGTGGGAGGGGGACTTGGACAAAGAGGGAAAAGCTTAATAATGCTTCAGCCCCAGCAATTTAGGAGCCAGTGTCAGTTTGAAAACACTCAGTCAAATAGATTTGGTTTCTCATATTTATCTATAGATGAGATCCCCATTTTCTACCTCTCTTTGGAAAGAGCTCCATGTGTCTAGGAAGTTTTCTTCCTGAGATAGGAAACTAGAGTTTCTTTGCCTTTTTCTTTTTTGTTATTGCCTTTGGGTTGGAGATGGCCATTTCTAATACTGAAAGGCTTTTGTAAGTAAGCAGTAGGTACTTACATTTTTTATAAAATATTCTTTTTGTTGAATGTTGTTACATTCAGGGATTCATTGATAGGTACTATGGGCAATCATAATAATCAGTGACATAGAGATATGGAGAAACTGATTGATTATGCTCAGAGAATAAACTCATCTCTCTTTCTCTATCCCACACATATCTATTATATTTTCATACACACATATAAGCCTACATATCCCCAGATATAGAGATACCTACATGTATGCAATTGAGCCCTGAGCAGTCATTTTAAGTAACATATATAAGGTTTTGAATCACATTGGTAGGAAGGATGGGTGGAATTTTCCAGAAGGCAGATCAGAGGTATAGATCAGAAAAAGGAAATTCCTCTTAATACAATATGCATAACTCTATGATTGAGGATAATAGTGGCTTTTTTTACCATAAGGTATATGATGTCTATGTCATCTTAACCGTTTTGTGACTTTCCTGCATTGTATTGAAGAAGCAAATAAAAGCACAATGTTCATGCCTCTCAGGGACCTTAGGTAGAACTGATCTATATTTTGATATATAAATTATTACTCCACCCTCTGCCTTCTGGAAAATTCTCAAGTTTGATGAGTAAAGTAAACAAATTTAAATGGTAGTGATGAGGGGAAATGGGCTGTAGTTGGGTCAAAGATAGCCCAATCCTGGAAGACAATCACAAAACATCCCCATGTATACTCCAAAAATGCTCTCAAATGGAGAGCTGAGTCCTTTCATTACACGTCAGCACCAACATCCAGAAGTAATCTGACCAAATATAATCATGAGTATTCTCTCAAGACAGGGCCCTCATTGTCCAGTGCACACAGATAAATAAAATACATGAAAAGGAGCAGCAGGTGAAATCTGGACAAAGGATCATTTAAGAAAGGGGAGACCATTTTTTGTAGTGCAGATCAAGGGGGAAATAATACTCAGACTTGAAGGAAAAGATGTATTGTTAAAGTTCCAGATGAACAAGTGCCTATGTCAGAGAATACTATACAAGGAAAATCAGAGGGTGGTCTTCAGTAAAAGATAAGAAAATTTGTCTCTAGAATTTGTTGAGTATTCTTTTTAAATAGTAGTTTATTTTTTCCAGTTATTTTCTAATTTTCCAAAAAAAATTTCCAACTTTTAACAGTCATATTTTTAAAAATCTTCTCCCCTTCCTCTCTCACCTACCCTCTCCTTAAAATTGTGAATAATTTGATAGAGATTATATATGTTCATTCACTGAATATTCCTTCACAGTCTGTAAAGCAAGACAGAGAAGGGAGGAAAGAAAGTAAGTTGAAAACAAGTCTCCTTCCATTAACTGAATGGTGAACCAAGATTTTGTTTTACTCTAGTTAGAGAGAGAGTAGGGTTACTGGTTCAATCAAAAATTCTTTGTAAAATATTTCTAGTATTTATTATCAGATGATCTATCATTTATCAAACTTCTATTATATGCCAGCCCTGTGGTTTATGAATATTATCTCATTTGATCTTCTCCAAAACTAGGAGGTAAGTGCTATTATTATCTTCATTTTAAAGTTAAAGAAACTAAGACAAATAGAGGGCAAATGACTTACCTAAAGTCACATATAGCATGTAAGTGTTTGAGGCCAGATTTGAATATAAGTCTTTCTGACTCCAGGTCCAGTGAGTGCTCTATCAATTGTGTCACCTCATTGTATATTATCATACAAAAGGCATACAAATATCACCAGAAAACTGCTCTGACAAATAAAAAAGATGTTGATTCCTAGTAATTAATGACCAAGATTATGTTGGACTTCCTCGTGACAAATTCCAAGATTTAGTCAGAAGCAGAGGATTGGAGTCTGAGGAAAGAACCAATTGTCACTGGACCTGGATTGTGTTTTCTTAGTGATGTGAATTATTGGAACAGGGATTTACTATGTTGCAAGTACTGGTATGAGTTCTGGGAATTCAAGAAAAAGCAAAAAATAGTCCCTGCTCTCAAGGAGCTCACAGCCTAATTGGTGAGGGGGTGGGGAGATAATCTGAAAAGAACCATGTACAAACAAGATATAGATAGGATAAACCAGGGGTAGTCTCAGAGGGAAAGCATCAGCAATAAGGAGGGTCAGGAAAGGTGAGACTGGAAGGTAGCCAGGGAATCCAAGAGACAGAGATGAAGAGGAAAAATATTACAGGGATGAGGGACAGATAGTGAAAATATCTGGAGACTGGAGACTAGAAAAGTGGTTGGAGGTCATGCTGTACTACACAGAGAATTATATATCTGATTCTAGAAGTGATTCTGGAGGCCACTGGGGTTTATTGAATGGGGATGAGGGTGGGTGAGAGACATGGCTGGTCAGATTTATGCTTTAGGAAGATCACTTTGACATTTGGGGGAGAATGGACTAGAGTGTGGAGAAATTTGTGGGAGACAAATCAGTTAGCACCTATTGCAATAGATGCCTCCTCCCCAAATAATTTATTCATTTAAGAAACTCACCTTTGAGTCATTTGATTAAACAGATTGCTTTTAGTTTCTCAAGACTGGGACCATTTCTCAGCCTTCTCAAAAGAAAAATCCTCTCATTCAGCAAAACGTTTCCTTAAAAATAAGTTGCATTTGCTAACCTTAAACCTTTGACCTTTCAAGTTAGACAACAACAATGTCCATAGAACCGACTTGTTCTGGTACATTTTCCAAGATTAAATAAATACGTTACTTATGTGAGAGAACTGGGCACTGCTTGAAATGGAACTCCTTACTGGCTATCCATGTAGAGAATTTGTTTACAGGAATCCTGTGTTGCCAATAGAGTCACTTGTCAAGGACAATAGCTGTTGGCACTGCATTGCTATGGGAGCCCTGGGAGAGCTGCCAATGAATGCAAACTCTTTTGTGGTATGTTCAGTGTTATGCTAGGCCATCAGTTTAGGTCCACCATGAAGGGCCTTCTTTAGCCAGCAGAAAACCAAGAAAGTGACATTAATATGGAGAAAGAACTTTTATGACATAGAAGAAGGAAGATTGGATTAGGAATCAGAAAGCCGGAATTTTATCACCAACTTACACTTTAACTTGTGTGACCTGGGGAAAGTCTCTCAGCTTTCTGGGCCTCAAAAATCAACATTAATTCACTTATTTACTCATGCATCGAATATTTAACATATATTTATCAAGAGCATGCTGTGTGTGAGGCACAGTGCTTATCACAGTGCTTTTCATTTCTATAGTATATATATATGTATATATATAGTTATATATATTTCTACACATGTAAATAGGGATATGAAGTTAAAATAAGGTAAGAGTTATATTCGGTTCAATTTAGCAAACATTTTTTAAAAGTCTACTATAGGGGTGGCAAGGTGGTGCAGTGAATAGAGCACCGGCCTTGGAGTCAGGAGTACCTGGGGTCAAATCCGACCTCCGACCTCAGACACTTAATAATTACCTAGCCGTGTAGCCTTGGGCAAGCCACTTAGCCCCATTGCCTTGAAAAATCTAAAAAAAAAAAAAGTCTACTATGGACAAGGCACTCTGTCAGGTTCTGAGACTATTACAACAAAAAAGAAATGGTTTCTGACTTAGAAAATTACATTATACTACAGGTGTCCAAAACATCCATAGATAAGGAAATAAATAAACATTTGCAAAGATGTCCAAAGTAAATACAGAAGGAAGAGAATGCTGACAAATGAAACAAATCAGGGAAAGCCTTATGCAGGAGGTAGCATTTAAGATATTCTTTGAAAGAAGCTAAGAATTAATTAAGAGTCAAGGAGGGAGTACATTCTAGATATATGGGACTACCTGGGATAAAGGCAGAGAGGTAGGAGTCAAATGTTCTCATTGGGAATTATCCCACCAAGTCAATTTAAATGGAGAAGGGGAATGCAGTCAATATGGAATCAGATATAGATATACACAAGATATAGAAACACAAATAAAAGTATGTTCCTTATATTCTAAGACCTTAAACACTTTATTCTCCAAATTTCAAAGATAAATATTGCTTATTTTAACAATTCCAATTACAAATATAAAATTCTGAAAGATTTGAGTAAAAATCTTCAAATAAATTGAAATCAAGTCAAAAAGTGTTTATTAGGTGCCTATTATCACCAAATATTGTGCTAAATGCTGAAAATGCAAAGGTCAAAAACATCTGTACTCAAGGAACTCACAGAGGTAGATAATATACAAAACTCATGTGTAAATAAAACAAGAGATATTGATCTGGGTCAGGAAGGCAAGCGTAGACATCTCAAGTCTGTCTTTCTCAAATGGAGGCTTTGATTTTTGTCAGGAGGTGAAGCAGAAAGCTGCAGCCAAAGGTTGGTCACTCTGGTCTCCTCAGAGAGAGGAGGTACAAATAATAGAATTCTATCTATCCATTCTCTTAAATATCATTAGTTTAGGTGATATAATTTTTCATATTAAGCTAGACTCCCCATCACTATTTCTTTTTTATTTTTATTTTTTTATTTGTTTTGGTTTTTGGTTTTTGCAAGACAGTGGGGTCAAATGACTTGCCCAAGGTCACACAGCTAGCTAATTATCTTATCACAATGGAAAAAGAGGATCCCAAATTTTATATCCAAGGCTTAATTCCCTTTCCCACTAAAGAATAAGCAGATAAATTCATTTATCCATATCAAAAAATAAATCAAAGAAATACATATAAGAAATATATAAGAAAATATACCAGACAATATAAATTAAAGAAACTCTCCCATTAGGAGGGAGGTAACTTAGATCCACCAAGAGAAACAAAGGGTTTCAGATCTAGCCCAGAAGAAATTATTTGAAATCTTTGGTGTAGTTAGCTGGGATTAGAGACATAATAGAGATTGAACAGCTTCTCTTTGTTTGGCTTCTTCATAGGGTCATTCTTCGGGTCATTGAGTGATCTGAAGAAAGGTTGGCATAACACATCTTCTCTCTCAAGGCTGAAAGCCAGATGAACTTGAAGAGCCTGGAGAAACAGGTTCTCTCTACTCTCTTGTCACTTTTTCTCTGCCCCTCATGCATCTGTGAAACATTGAACTCCACCAATGAAGAGAATTCCATATCATGGGTGTTTTGAGACTTAGATTACATAAACAAGACATATGAGATTAGAAATAATTTCAGAAGACACTAACATTTCTGGAAAGTTATTTGGATATATGCCCCCAAAGTCACTAAATACTCCCTTGACCCAGAGATGTGGTTGGTTGTTCCTCTACTCCAGAGATAAAAGGAGGAAAAAAGACCCATGTGTATAAATATATACATATATACATATATGTGTGTGTGTGTGTGTATAGAGAGAGAACTGAAAATAATGAGTATGTGTGTCACAGAATAATTGAGCAATTTATGGTATGTGAGTGTAAAAGAATACTACTGTGCCATAAGAAATGATGAAGAGATGGTTTCATGGAAACCTGGAAAGATTTATATGAAATGATGCAGGATGAAATGAACAGAGTCAGAAGAATTATTTCTGTAGTAATAATAATATAGTGAAAAAAAACTCTGAAAAAAATGAAAAAAGAAAAACAACTCTGAAAGGTTTAAGACCTCTGATCAATGCAGTGACCTACCAAGATTCCAGAAAACAGAAGAGGGAGCATACTATCCACTTATTGAAAGGGTGGCGATGAAGTAAAGATGAAGAATTAGGTTTTCATTTTGGGGATGTCACCACTTTTTGGATTTGTTTTGCTTGCTTGGACTTCCATATCAACAATGATTGTGTTTTTCTTTCTGTATGGGGGAAGTGAGTAGTAAGGGGTATGGTGATTCAGATGGGAGAAGGAGTTAATGATAAAATAACCAAAAAAGAAGAAAAGATCATTGAATCATTTTTTAAAAAGGAGAACTGAAGTTCAGAAATAAGTACAGGGTATTGAAAGTTTCATTTTTTGTTTCTTTTTTTTTTTTTAGCAAGGCAATGGGGTTAAATGGCTTGCCCAATGTCACACAGCTAGGTATTTATTCAGTGTCTGAGGTCAAATTTGAACTCAGGTCCTCCTGACTCCAGGGTCAGTGCTCCATTCACTGCACACCCAGTTGCCCCCACCCTCTTTTTTTTCCTAATCTATTGCTCTCTTTAAAGCCTAAAAGAGGATCCAAGTTAAAATGGTTGAACTAAAAATTCTTTAATAATGCCACAACCAATGGTTGGGATACTATAGACACAGAGTGAGAAAGTATACTTAGAGGGATTGGACACGAAAACATCATGATGAGATGTGTTTTGCTTGAAGCTTTGGTTACAATTGGAGGAAGGCTAGTCCAGGCAAGAGATGATGAGAGCTTCATCTAAGATAGAGGCAAGGTGAGTAAAGAAAATGGGACGGATATGAGAGATATTGTGGAGATAGAATTAATTAGAGTTGGCAACTGATTCAAATTGTGGATTCCAGGAGAGGAAAGAGTCAGGAATGAGCCTGGGTTTGAGAACTTGAATGACTGGAAGGGCAATAGTATCTTCAATATCAAATATGCCAGACAATATAAAGTTTGGAGAAGTAATGAGTTTTGAAAAAAATGTAACCAGTATTATTGTAGTCATGTTGAGTTTTAGGTGACAAGGGGTCTTCCAAGAGGAGATTCTAGCAAGAAGATGACAAAATGGGAATGAAGTTAAGGAGAAAGAGAGAGGGACAAAAATATGGAGTTAAATGTAAAGCAATAGGCCCCTGTGATGTTTTATAAAATATTAAGTAACAGTATTATTTCAGTGGCCAGGAGAAATAGAGGCATTTTTCAAGAGGTAAAAAGCTTGCAAATGACCTTTGCATTTTTCTTTTTTCACATTCCCCCCCTCAAACTCTTAGGACTGACTACTTATAATCCTTCCAGTCAATTTTCTTCTGCCAGTTTTCTTTGCTGAAGGAAAGATTTCTCGATATGTAAATGAGGATCAGATTAATTAGTCCTCTTGAAAAATTTTCAAAGAAAATTTATGAATATTAATAACCCCAAAATTCTTGGAATCCTAATTTGGGTCTGGTGAATCACTGTATGAAATGTACATTCCTTTTATTAATCCTTCCATTAATTTTTGCATATAAGCAGGGTGTTTTACAAAGAAAAAAAAAGCATGTTATTCTTTTAAGTTTAATTTGTGCTATTCACATTTTCTCTGTCACTTTCTTAAGTCCAGAAAATAAAAATAAATAAATCAAGCCCTGATTTGTAATATTTGTTTGATTTCTGAGATCTAAATGCTCACACTAAATTTTTTTTAGGTTTTTACAAGGCAATGAGGTTAAGTGGCTTGCCCAAGGCCACACAACTAGGTCATTATTAAGTGTCTGAAGGCAGGGACTCCTGACTCCAGGGCCCGTGCTCTATCCACTGCGCCACCTAGCTGCCCCCCCCCCCACTGAAAATTTAACAATAGTCACTAACACACTACTGCCAACAAGCATGACCATAGGGAAAAGATAAAACAAAGTATTCCTGAGAACTGTTAGACAAGAAAGAATATCACACAGAAGGGGTTCAGCATTTATCTTTCCAAATTATCTCACAGATCCTTTAAAAAAATAAGCTAATTTTGTCTCCTTAATCCCTATGGTATTCTGTATGGACATGCCTATGTATCTATTTGTGACCCCTTGTTTGAAAAACCAGATTTGTAAGTGAAACCAAAAATGCTTGTGTAATCATTTCCTAAACGAGCTGAACATGTCAATTCAGATGAGTCAAATTAGAGCCTCGATAGCCGAGGGTCATCTATAAGTGCCTCTGTTGTCTGGACTTGTCTGCCCCGGTGTTGGCTTGATCATCTAATGAGAAATAAACTTTGGTGCAAAACATTTTGGTTCTAACAAGTCTCTTGGGTCCCAGAATGTTGCAAGTTCTATTGGTCCCCTTGGAGGACTTAAGAGGAAAACCTCAGGAAATTTAAGAATAAATGTATTCCAGTACCTTGAAGGAAAAAAAAAATAAAACCAAACTACTGGATCCATGAAGGCTTACTTTCTCACTTTGTTAAAAAATGGGATAAGATCATTCTTCTGTCAAATCCTTGGGGTTCTTCCAAAGACAGTGGCTTTTGTCATAGAAGAGTAGTCACACAGTAACCATAGGGACCAAGAGTTTAAATGTCCATGAGTTACCATATAAGAAAAGGACAGTGTGGATAGCTATCAGTTTTTCAAAGGAGTTTTTCCCAGGAACCAAGCCACATTGCATCTCTTGTTTTCTAGTCTGTATTTCTGACAGTTTTACCATTTAACTAACCCCCACCTCAGAGGACAATCAAGAGAAAGAAACAACTGAAAAGTAATTTAATTGATGGTCTTGAAAATTGGCAGGAAAAGAAATCATGATTATAAATGAGATTCAAGTAGCACATGATATTGGCAATGAGAACCAAATTACTTAATAATTCTGAATTTTTTGTATAACAGATTTCCAAGGCCCATTTCATGATTCATTTGGTTCAGTGAAATTCCTGTACAGCAGATATTTTTTGGAATTGATGACAATGGGATTTGAACCGTTCTTATGTCTTCTTAGCAGGGATAATTGAGGCTTGCCTATCTCTGTAAAAAATGGATGGAAAGGGGAAAATAAAATCAGATGCAACTTCAAAATGAGGGAAAGGCCTACATTTCTTTTTGTTCCCCTCCTTCCTGGCTCTGTGTCTTTAAGATTTTATTGTGCTTCCAATGTGTACTGTTCATTTGAGGCAAAAGTCCCATTTCCTGTTTTGTCCAAATTTTAGCAGCTTGCCCTTCCCCCCAGAGGATGTTACCCACATCTCCCTCCAGGATGGCTATTGCCACCATACCAGAGCACCTCTTACTGAAGAATGCAGTTTTTTTTTCTCTTCCTTCCTTTTCCCTTCCAAATCTCCCTAGAACCCTCCAAATTCTGGTATAATAACCCCGCTCCTGCTTCAATTATTTCAATATTTGAGTGGCTTCCAATTGTATCTCAGTTCATGTTTTTATAACTGAAGTCACCCCCAAGCAAGTAGTTTGAGGTTTGTGCTGGAAAGCACTTTAAATCTCCTTCATTTGCCACCAAGCCCTAATTCAGATGTCACAAGATTCCTGGGTAGGGAAGTAACCGTCCTAATATCACTTTTCCCTGGTTTAACTGAAGATTATTATTAGTGAGGATTGGGGGTGAGCTGCCTCAGGGCTAAGACCTCTAAATAGTTGCTTCTAATTCAGGAGAAATGGGAAGATTTAAATTTCATGAAACCGATTGAGGTTTAATTAGAATCACTAACAGACATGGAAATACTTAGAAAAACAGGAAACTCCCTAAATATGGTTGACAACCTTTTTTATCTTTTCTGCAAGGGACAAAACATGCCAAGGGAATGTGAACCCCAAACAAAACAAATAAAAAACAAACTACTTAATAATTTACAGCAGATAATAGTAATAATAAAAATTCATATTTATATATATCATTTTGTTTTTTTAAGGAAAAAAGTGCCTTGCAATATTATCTCAATCTTATTCTCACAACAACCTAAAGCATTAGATACTACAAATAAATGCAGTTAAGTGACTTGCCTAGGGTCATATAGCTAGTAAGTATCTGAAACTAGATTTGAATTCATGTCTTATAACCATTGACATTTTGTGCTTCTTGGTTGATGATCTCTGGTGGAAAATTAAAAAAAACACAAGTCTCTCTTAGAGAAGGGTTTTATATTAATGAAATACATTGGGTGGAGATTATATTAGATGACCTTTGAGTTTCCTTTCAGCACCCAAGATTCTGTGAATCAAAGGTAGCTTTGGACTAGGTGGTTGGTTATATATTCTCAGTATGGTACAAATTGCTAACAATATCACTTGGAGGTAAGAGCAAAGGCTGAATTCACAAGAGGACTTTCTGATAGACAACAAAGATTAAAGGGCTAATTTCTGTTGTCCTTGTAGTTTTATAACATGACCCACAGACTCCTCTAACCAATTTCATAATCTAATATGGAATAAAGTGCAGGACTTCTTCCTCTATTGCTCACAAATCATGAAATTATTTTGGTAGTTTGATACTACAAACTCTCAAGACTGGGCTTTCTCTGTTTCTCTGTATCTGTCTCTGTCTCATTTTTTTGAGGCAAATAGGGTTAAGTGACTTGGCCAGGGTCACACAACTCTAATAAGTATCACAGTTCACATTTGAACTCAGGTCTTCCTAATTCCAGAGCTGGTGCTTTATCTACTGTACCAACCACCACGTTGTCCCTCATTTATTTTTAAATGTGAAAGCACCCTGACTTTTTGTAAACAGTCTCTTTTCTTCCCCCTGGAAATTCAAGCTTCCTTTCTAACAGTATTTTGTTCCCTCCCATTTCCTGATTAGTTTGTCAGCTCCCTGGTGAACTGTCACCAGTCCATCTGCCTGAGAATGTGCCTTAAAAATAACATTGTTAAATACCATTAAATGATTTTTAATTTGTTTCCACTTTGGTGCTTTTTAAATGTTTGATTTAAAATGTATTATGGCAGGGAGTGAAATGCAAGAGCCATCCCTTCCTTTCCTTTGGATTGGACCAAGAGGTTTGCAGAATTACATGTAGCCTTCAAGGATTTTCATTGTCTTCGTGATATTATCTGGCTTGCATGAGGTCATAGGGAGGAGTTGTTTGTAAGTATGGGTGGCTATCTCAAAAGTGTTACTATTTCCCAAGTTCTTGAGCTACTCTTGTTCTCAGTCTGCAGAAATGGAAGGACAAAGATTGTGGGGGTAGGAAGTGAATGCCTGTAATGTTTGTCATTCTCAAAAATCTCAATTTCCATAGCTTTTGCCTTTTTGCAGTGTGACTTCATCAACCCGCCTCTTTGGGGAAAAGCAAAGCCTCATCATTATTCACAAAGTACAGGGAACAGGATAGCTCATGAGAGCAGTATGAATGATCATCTTAATAACTGTCTGTACTGTTTTGTAGGGATAAAATACAAAGAACTATTGTGCAATGTTTTAATTATTAGGATTTTTTTTTAAATCGGGTGATGAGGCAAAGTTCTATCAAGTAGGTGAGATGAGCTCTTATCTGGCTTGACGTAAAATTCAGTCTTAGTAAATGTCCAGTGGTCAGCTGAAGGGAATTCTCCTTATGTGACTAAGTCCCTCAAAGACAAAAACTAGAAATGGAAGTCTGGTAGCTTCGAGAACATTAGAGGGTAGAACATTAGACATCTACCTACAATAATCAAGATATAAAGTCTTTTAAGAATATGAAGCATTTAGGATGGTACCTACTATGTGCCAAAGAAGACACTAAGCCTCAGAAGCAGTAAAGGTTTGGTTTTGGTTTTGTTTGGCTTTCTATCTGATCTGAGTATATTTCTAGGAAAAAGTGGATAGCATTTGCTCTATCAATATTTCACCTGCAAATAATGGGGAGGAGAGAGTCAGTGGCAGCCATTATCATTCTAAACCAAATACATATATAATTAATCATGAAAAACCCCTAATCATACAATTAAGAGTGATGGGTGTAGCCCTTGGGTCATAAATTCACTTCTATTGCCATACTATTTTTAGGTTGGTGAAATGTTTTGTTATACAGTTCATTTGAAAATTTTCTCTACGAAAATGTGCATGTCATCAGTCAAACACCTTGGTAAATATAAAATGGTCTCAAGCCAAATCAAATAAAAAAATATTTATTGAATACCTTATATTCACAAAGCATCATTGAATAAACTTGAGGCAGTCAGAATGGTATTGTTCTTCATATTAGTCCACAGGGAAAATTACTCCAGCCTAGGGAATAAATTAGGTATAGATTCATAGACTCCCAGAGCCGGAAGAAATATGAAAGTGAGTAAGAACACAAGCTTAGGTTTTCTTTAAGATATTAATATCTCAGAGACCTTTTGAGGCTTCAAAATAATTTTCCCTAAAGTTCTGCTTTTCTTGATTTCACAAACTTGGGTTTATGCCTTACTTAGAGGATGTAAGTCCTTCTTTTACTGGAAAGGGAGGTAAGATGGCACGAAGAAATGGCCAAAATGATCATATTTTTAAAATGCAATTGCCAAACAAATTACAATTGTGGGGTAGGCTAGGTGGCGCAGTGGATGGAGCACCAGCCCTGGGGTCAGGAGTACCTGAGTTCAAATACAGCCTCAGACACTTAATAATTCCCTAGTTGTACCGCCTTGGGCAAGCCACTTAACCCTATTTGCCTTGCAAAAAAAAAAAAAAACAAACAAACTAAACTAAAATTAGAATTGTGTAAATTTTTTACACATTTAACTCAATTAACAAACATTGATCTACTGTGTTGAAAGAAACAGAGAGAGAGAGAGAGAGAGAGAGAGAGAGAGAGAGAGAGAAGAGGAGAGAAGAGTGGGAGTAATTCTTTTGTCAATTTAATATTTATTTTTAAATAATATTTTCTTTTCCCCTGGTTACAATTTTTAACATTCAATTTAAAAGAAATGAGTTCCAAATTTTCTCTCTCCTTCCCTTACTAACCCCTCTCTGAGATGGTGAAGAACTTTATATGTAACATATGTTCAATCATATTAGTCATATTCTAAAAGGACACAGATGCAAAGGAAAAAAACCATAAAAATATATTAAGTGAAAAATAGCATGCTTCAATCTACTTTCAAACTCCATAGTTCTTTCTTTGGAGGTAAATAGCATTTTCATCATGAACCCTTTAGAATTGTCTTGAATCCTCGTATTTCCAATAATAGCTAAGTCATTCACAGTTGATCATCATAATGTATTTCTATTACTGTGTACAATGTTTTCTTGGTTCTGCTCCTTTTACTTTGCATCAGTTCATTTAAGTCTTTCCAGGTTTTTATGTAATCAGCCTGCTCATGTTTTCTTATAGCATAATAATATTCTATCAAAATAATATACCATAACTTATTTAGCCATTCCTCAATTGATGGACATCCCTTCAATATCCAATTCTTTGTCACTATCAAAAAGAATTGCTATAGATATTTTTGTATGAATAAGTCCTTCCAAAATTGCTCATGGGTAGATCTTGTCAATATAAAAGAAATGACAATTTTGCCTAACCTGATTTATTTAGTGGGTGCCATACCAATCAAACCATCAAAAAAAGTATTTTATAGAACTAGAAAAAAACAACAAAATTCATCTGGAAGAATAAAAGTCAAGAATACCAAGGGGATTAATAGGGAAACATACAAAAGAAGAGGCATTGTAATATCAGATTTAAACTATATTATAAAACAGTAATAATCAAAATTATCTGATACTGACTAGGAAATAGCAGGATGGATCAGTAGAATAAATAAGTACACAAGACACAGAAGTCAATGGCCACAGATTCTTAGTGTTTTAAAAAACCCAAAGATCCCAAACTTTGTGATAAAAACTCATAATTTTTCAAAAACTACTGGGAAAACTAGAAATCAACAGGTCACAAACTAGGTATACACAAACATCATCACAGCTTACCAAGATAAGGTCAAAACAGTTACATAATTTAGACATATAGGGTGGCATTGTAAGCAAATTAGAAGATCAAGAAATTGTTAACCTGCCAGACCCATGGAGAAGGAAAGACTTCATGATCAAACAAGAGAAAGAAAGCATTTCAAAACATAAAACAGATAATTTGAATTATATTAAATTAAAAACACTTTGCACAAACCAAACTAATGCAACCAAGATTAGAAAAAAAAAAACAGAAAACTAGGAAGCAACTATTACAGCAAGAGGCCCTGATAAAGGTCTCATTTTTTTTTAGGTTTTTGCAAGGCAAATGGGGTTAAGTGACTTGTCCAAGGCCACACAGCTAGGTAATTATTAAGTGTCTGAGGTCAGATTTGAATTCAGGTCCTCCTGACTCCAGGGCACTGTGCCACCTAGCTGCCCCCTCATTTCTTAAATATATAGAGAACTGAGTCAAATTTATAAAAGTACAAAGCAATCCCCAATTGATAAAAAGTCAAAGAATATGAACAGGCAGCTTTTAGCACATGAAAAAGTGTTCTAGATCAGAGAGAAATGAAAAGGAAAAAGATAAGAAGAGGTAGGAAAATTGGGACACTAATGCATTGTTGGTAGAGTTATGAATTGATACAACCATTCTGGAGAGCAATTTGGAACTATAATCATGACAATAAACAGAATATAGAAATAAAAGACAAAGTTAATGATAAAGTACAGTACAGTAAAGTTAACATATCTGTGGAGTATGCTACTTCTCCCCCACCCACAGAACCTAGCCTTTATCATTAGTGACCGGGTATGTAACATTTTTATTAAGCTATCAAGGGATATTTGAAGAGTGGCACTTTTTCCGCCTTGTATCTCTGACGATTGTAAGCAATATTCTCCTCACTGGTCTTTGAACTTTCAAAAATTTTGAAGTATTTGGATACATATTTTCAATACAAGAGAAAAATTCATTTGAATGGTATATTGCTTCTACAAATTGTTTCATGGTGAACTTTTTTGGTTTTACCTTGGGTTCTGGAGCTTTCCTTTTTCTTCTGTAATTTTAGCAACTAACATTTTAATCAGATCCTTATTTGATAGTTCTTTTCATTGGGACTCAATCAACTCTTCCATATTCTCATTCACTTTGAGTATCTATTCTTGTGCTAATTTTACAATCTTGTTGCTCACTTCTTGAATGTTTCATCTTTGTCAAATCAACAAAAAATTGGAATGAACTAGAGGAACACCCTTTTCCAAATTCTTTTAATACACATTTCTATTACATCTGTACATCTTTTTTTCTTCTTTAAACAAATTTTTCTTTAATTCCTCTTGGAAAGTGCATGTTTCTGAGGTATTTTTCCCAAGCTACATACCTATCACTCTTGTGTGAGCCTTTCTTCTTATACCTCTCCTTAAGTAGAAATATTTTCATAAATTTGAATTTGCACAATGTGATCTTACTTAATTTGAGAATTACCTGTATATGCATATAGAATATTTGTACAAGATTCATATAAGATTTTTTTTTTGGAGAGGGAAGACATTAACAACTGGGAAAATCCAAAAACATTTTAAGTAGAAACTGACACTTGAACTAAAGCTTCAAGAAATTGAGGGATTCTAAGAGGGGAAGAAGAGGAAGTATAAGGCATTCCAACAATGAGTATTCAACGAAGAGGCACAGGAAAGGAATATGGAGTTCTATGGATAAAGAACAGCAAGAATCTTGTTTGTTTGGACCATGTTGTTCATGAAGGCATGCAAACTGAAGCTTGGGAAGGAAGTTGGACCCAGGATGTAAAGGGCTTTAAATTCCACAGATATTTTGTACCTAGGGGTAATTGGTAATTGGGTAATTAGGAGAGAAAGATGGTCAGATCGGCACTTTAGAAAAAAAAAACAAAACAAAACATAAAGCCACCGGGGTAGCACTGATCCTGGAGTCAGGAGGACCTGGTCTCAGACATTTAATAATTACTTAGCTGGGTGGCTTTGGGAAAGTCACAACCCCATTGCCTTGCAAAAACAAAAAACAAAACAAAACAAAACAAAACACTTTGACATCTATATGTAAGACGCATTGGAATAGGAACAGACTTGAAGCAGGTAGGCAATGTGAATGACCAGGGAACTATTATAGAAATCAAAGCAAGAAGTGGCAGTTTAATTGAGCATGTGCAATGCTTAAGAAGAAGGGAGAGAAGTTGAGGATAACTCCAAGACTATACACCTGGATGATTGGCAGAAAGATGAAAGAGGAGTAAGTTGGAGGGAAAGACATTGACTTTGACTAAAAAAAAGTTTGGACCAAAGTTAAGAAAAGTAAGACTAACATGATGATTTTGTTACAGCTGCCAGTGGATATAATGAAATGATAATTTAATACTATATACATCAACAAGATCAAATTTATTCAACATGTGTCCAATCTCAACGCAAGAGTGTTCCACCATCATTACTGTCTTCAATCAATCAGAGTAGGCTCCCACCAGATGGTTTGTGTCATCATATTGTCTGCTGCATTCGAATAAGTATTGTGTAAATTCACAAGTAATTTTAATGTAAAAGTTAGAACTATGAAAATTTTTTGGTTTTTTATGTAATAAACTAATTTAAAACTGAAATGTTTGAAATTGAAATGTTTTGAGAAGAGTAATAGATTTGAAAATTTTAACTTTTATCTTTTAAAAAGATGAGATAATTTCTCTTAATATGAGCAAATATATATGTAACCAGTTTGAGGAGAAATGTCACTGAAACGTTTGAAACTGATGCATGCAAAAGACAATAGGCACAGTTTAAGCAGCATAAAGACAAACTAAGAAAACCAAATTCTGAAAATACAATACATTATAGTTATAATTACAATTCACTAGTACTGTTATTGATGGAGAAGAAAGGCTACTGTGTTTATTTGGCACAATAGTTTTGACTGCAGATGGCCTGAAACAATAAATTGAAGTTATATCTTGAAAATGTGCATGTGAAATGTATGGGCAACTCAAGACAACTTTTTTCAGAGAAAAATAGATTATTTTAATAAATGAAAGCAAATTGTTTTTTCAAAAACTCTGTGATGTCAAAAGTAAAACCTAGAATACATTAAATTGCTCACAAAATCATTAAGTATAAAAAATCTTATTAGACAATCTTCAACTGTTAATTTGGGTGATACTTAGCTAATGATTTTTAAGTTGCAGTGCCCATACCCCCAGAAACCACTGAGAGTGGACTTGATGAGGGAAATTACACCATCTCTAATTGGGTGGAGATTTCAACCCACAGATTTTAGTATATGCTATCATCTAAATTATGCGACTTTGCCCAATGTCTTTTTTTATCTGCTTTCTTTAAAAATATATAATCCATATATAGTTTTATATATAATACTTAGCTAACCATAAAGAATGATACTTAGCTAACCATAAAGAAAATAACTTAAAATGTTACCACATGAAGAGAATTCAATGGAGAGGGAGGGAAGGAGGAATGCCAATTTGTTTGAAGAACTATATCAGCAATTAATTAAAAAATGAAATGTTTGGCATCATTCCAAAAATTTTCATGTGTATAAATTTTTCAGAAATATAAAACCCTCAAAAATATAGAAAAGCAGAAATAGTAAAAAAAAAAACATCGTGTACTGGTCACAATGCAATATAATTGAAGTGTAATTTTATTGCTTCTGTGCTTTTTTTGATATGGTTCATAAAGAAATATGTTCTGCATGATTTCACATGTAAAATTGATATATTTTTGCTTGCCTTCTCAGTGAGTAGAGGAGGTGTGGGAGGAAAAGAATTTGGAATTTAAAAACTTTTTAAAAGAATGTTAAAATATTTAAATAATAAACTTGTAAAACAAAGAAAAAACTAACTAAATAAAATAAACTATATTAAAAGACCCATATGTATTAGTGATATGCTGATGCACATATGGAAATACCTCACCTAATGTTTCTGGAGAAACTGGATTTCTACCTTTGTGGGTAGGAAAATAGTCATAGCTGAGTAATTACTCTCTTGTTATTCTACCTTTAAAAGGGTATTTGGTTGGAATTAAATCTGTTAGATACCAGATAGTTGAAATCTAGCAATATAATCTTTTAAGGTTCAGTATAAAAGCCATATTTCCTAATTACTCTAAATTACTTTGTCTCGTGCCTTGCCTCTGCCACAGTAGATACCAAGGGAAGGAGTAGGAGGAACAATTCTACTACAGATCTATATTGGAATAAGCAAATATATCTAAAACTATGTATGGATTATATATTTTTAAAGAAAAGCAGATAAAAAAAGACATTGGGGAAAGTCGCATCATTTAGATGATAGCATATACTAAAATCTGTGGGTAGAAATCTCCACCCAATTAGGGATGGTGTAATTTCCCTCATCAGATCCACTCTCAGTAGTTTCTGGGGGTATGGGCACTGCAACTTAAAAATCATATTAGGAAGCCAGGTTTTTCCCCACAAGCCTCCTTTACTAAGAGATATCAAAAACAAGACCTGTGGACCAAGGCTCCCAACACTCCCAAGTGCAACCCAAGTCAAATTAAAGTGTAATTTGAAAATATTTAGCAAAATATAAAAATATTATAAAATACAGATAATATATTTTTAGAACTAAGTCAGTCAATATTCAGGCTACATAAGGTATAGCTTAGGTACAGATTTTTTTGTGTGATTTTGACATCTTTGCTCTAAAGAATCTTCCATTTATCATTCCAAGTCCATGCCTTACCTCTTCTTGGCTCCAATTCTCACCCTTTCTTTGTTTCTCAGAAGTTCCTCGGCCAATCAGAAGTCAGTCTTCCTTTCATGATACTGCTGTACCACAAGCCTGTCCTTCAGGAAATCACTGAGTCCATCTGGGAGGAAAATTACATTCCTTCCTTGGGCTAAAACTTTTTGAAGTCCCTTGTAAAAGGTATCTTGGATAAGCTTGAAGTCTATAACTATGCAAAATAAACAGTATTACTAATTTAAACAAAAAAAAGGTGATTTTACTCATATCCCAGGTAACCAAACTTAGAATGTCAAAGAAACCAATGCACAGTATATTTGCAATTATTTTTTGTTTAGGTTTTTGCAAGGCAATGGGGTTAAGTGCTTTACCCAAGGCCACACAGCTAGGTATTTATTAAGTGTCTGAAGCTGAATTTGAACTCAGGTCCTCCTGACTCCAGGGCTGGTACTCAATCCACTGTGCCACCTAGGTGCTCCCATATTTGCAAGTATTAGACAAGTCTAAGTTACAAGTAGAACAGTAGGGTTTATTGCAAAAGTATCTTCCTATCCATGTCCACAGCAATTAAACATAAACAACCAAAGAATCATGGCTTAATAATAAAGTAAATTTATCTAACTGTACCACTTGTACTATCAATATATATATATATATATGTATATATATATATGAAATGCATGGTAGATGTAATCCTTTATGTAAATAATGGGTAAACTATTAATATACATGAATATATATTACAACATATTATCATAGCATGAACATATCACAGCATAGCATAGTAAAATGAAAATAATAAACAAATATACTTGAGGTGAATGAAAAAGCCTAAGAGAAGAAATTTCTTGGTAATTAATAATCAGTTTATTAGATTGACAAATAAACTGTCAATCAATGAGGAAATAAAGGGAAAGGGGGAAAACTTCAATCCTAATCTAATAACTAGTTATTAATATAATAGAAAATAATTTCTCTCATACTCATTTATGCAGTAATAAATCTATAGATCAGGAACAATATATAATTATATGCAAAAACACATGTCACATAGGCACTCTCTGGTATTGCTACCTGAATTCATGTGTATCAGATTCATCTGCAACATAATAAGTTAGTTTAGTGACTGTTTTCATGACCAGTCTAATTACTCTATATTATTTTCTCTCATGTCTGCTTCTGCCACAGGAGATACCAAGGGAAGGAATGGGAGGAAAAATTCTACTATTACTTCTGTATTTGAGAAAGAATGGCTAACCAACAGGATCAATAGGGACTTCTTTTTCTCTATCCAGGCTGACAGCAAAGGCAGGATGATTGTCATTCCTTCTATGGAGAATCTGTAGCTTTTTAGGCAAGAGAGGCATTGCCTTTGGGTTCATTCCTCCTGCCCTGTAATATTTCATAGTTGCCACTGGAAACATCACTTTTAATATTCCTATCTGGTTCACTTTTACAACAACTGCAATTCACAGATGTGAATACTCATTTACTCCTGCCACTGCTATTTAACTATTTAGAAATGATGCATATTGATTCCGGTGAGTTTTTTATTCTGATCTCAGAGTTCCCAGTATGTTCACAAGTGAGCACCAAGCCAGACACTGGAGGAGCAGTGGAGGATATACTGGAGTTAGAAAGACCTGAGTTCAAATCTAACATCAGACACTAGCTGTGTGATCCTGACCAAGTCACATAACCAGTTTCCTCAACTGTAAGATCAAGACAGTAACAGCACCCACTTTCCAAGGTTGTTGTGAAGATCAAATAGAATAATATTTGTGAAATACTTAGCAGGCACCTGGCTCTTGTTAGGAGCTATATAAATATTTAATTCCTTTCATCCCTTTTTAGCAATTGAAACGTTCAGGCTAGGGAAGTAGTATATATTATAGACTTTTTATATTCACGAAAGTCAACATATACTCTAGAGACTTGCTCTTAGAGTCTTATCTTAGTCAAGGTAAATTCTAGCAAGTAATCCTTTCTCAAAAGACTTTGAAAAAAGTACGAGCTTTCTGGTTTCTGATTGGGAATGTTTGCATATATCTGGTGGTCAATCAATGGACTAAAAAAGAGCTCCTGCCCTGAAGGAGCTCTCAATATAAACAAGCAAGCAAATAAACACAAACTAGGTATATTCAGGAATAAATAGGGAATAAATTAAAAAGGGGAAGCACTAGAATTAAGGAGGGGTTGAAAAAGGTTTTCCTACAGACATTTTGGGATTTGGGAATTTGGAAAAATTGGGGACAGGAAATGGAATTTTAGTTGAAACTTAAAGAAAGGCAGAGAATTCAGTAGATAGAGAAAGAGAGCATTCCGGGTATGGGGGAATGTCTAAGAAAATGTCCAGAACCAAGTGATCTTGTGCAGGGAATAGCCAGAAACCAGTGTCATTGGATCAAAGAGTATGTAGTTGAGAATAAGGAATAAAAAGACTGAAAGGTAGAAAGGGGCTAGATTATAAAATTGTCATATTGTCATAGCCAATCTGATAGATTGAGGTGGTATATCTCAGAGTGGTTTTAATTTGCATTTCTCTAAATAATAATGATTTAGAGACTTTTTCATATGACTATAGATTATTTTAATTTCTTTATCTGAAAACTGTTCATATCCATTGACCATTTATCAATTGGGAAATGACTTGAATTCCTGTAAATTTGACTCAGTTTTCTTTATATTTTAAAAATGAGGCCTTTATCAGAAATACTAGCTGTAATAATTGTCTCCCACATTTCTGCTTTTCTTCAAATCTTGGCCACATTGGTTTTCTTTGTGCAAAACCTATTCATTTTAATGTAATCAAAATTTTACATTTTGCATTTCATAATGTTCTCTGTCTCTTGTTTGATTATAAATTCTTTTTCCTCCCCATAGATCTGACAGATAGACAATTTTTTGCTCTCCTAATTGGCTTATGATATCACCCTTTATGTCTAAATTAAGACTCTAAATAATTAAGCCATTTCGATCTTATTTTGGTATAGGGTATGGGATGTTGGTTTATGCCTGTTTTCTAGTTTTTCCACAGTTTTTGTCAAATAATGAGTTCTAATACCAGAAGCTGTATTATTTGGGTTTATCAAACATTAGATTGCTATAGTTATTCAGTACTGTGGCTGAAATATCTAACCTATTCCTCTGATTCACCACTTTACTTCTTAGCCAGTGCCAAAAAGTTTTCATAAATGTGCTTTATAATATAATTTTAGATCTGGCATAAAAGACTTTGAATTATAACAAAAAATGCATTTGGTCTTGGAGGCAACAAGGACTCATAGAAATTTATAAAGTAGGGGGTGACATGGTAGGATTTATAGAAAAATTATTTTAGAGGTTGAATGGAGAATGAATTAGAGTGGGTTGAGATTTGAGCAGGTCAATCCATTAGGAGACTACTGCAGGAATTCAGCCATGAGATGTTGAGGGCCTGCACCAGAGTGGTGGTCTAATATAAGAAGAAAAGGCGGTCTATTCAAAAGATATTATTAAGGTGAAATCAACAGGTCTTAACATCAGATGGAAAATAGAAGGTGATAAATAATGAGAAGTGAAGGATAAGACTTAGATTGTGAATATGAGGGACTGGAAGAATGCTATTGTCCTATAAAGTAATGGATAGGAGATGGAGAGAGTTTAATAAGTCATGAGTTTGATTTGAGATTTATTGAATTTCAGATATCTATGGGAAATCCAGTTTGAGATGTCTGAAAAGCAGTTGGAGATGCAATATTGGACATCAACAGAAAGTTAGGACAGGAGAGGTAGATTTGAGATTCATCAGCATATGACTATAGAAAGTGATGATTTTTTACAAGTATAGTAAAGAAGGAAAAGAGAAGAGGACCCAAAGACAGAATCCTATGAGACATCTGCGGTTATCTGATGAGATGATCAGTCGCCACTAAAATGTCACATATTTTTGGATTTTTCCTTATAGAGAGATAAAGTTAATAGAGAAAAATCCAAAGGCTTTCTGGTAATTAAATTTTCCAAATATAGAACACAAATTGGTAATATTTCTCCTTGCACACATGGGCTGTTTTGCTCATGGGTGATATTTGTAGGCATCTTGGACAGTGAAATCTGTTTCTTACCAATTATAGGTATTCCATGAATATAATGTTATCATATTAGGCAACCCCAGTTCCTGGACGGTACGCTTTGGCTAACTTCTCATTCCGAGCATGAGAGCAGTCATAATCTGAAACAGCATTTTATTGCATAGTTCCAACTTCCACAATTGTCTCAGCAATACGGCACTCTGGCTGACCAGAATTTAAAGTTCTTAGTAACAGTTCCCTATTTTCTGGCTTGTATCACTTCCCTTCATCAACCATCTGTTCTCACTGCCAGTCATCCTCTGGCGACAGAGCCAAGAAAGATAGGTTCAATGAGATTTACTTGCACAACTGGCATGCTGTCTGCTCCAAGTTCTTCAACTTGGCTATAGCCCAGTTCCTTGGGTATCACGCTAATCTTCTGGGATTTCTACTGCTCCAGGGTTACATGGGATTCTGGAAAGGGCAAATTCATCCATGCTAGTCTTCTCCAGCCCTTTGTGATATGCAGAGATAAATGTGCATATCATATGCAATATAATTACATGTATACATGTGGGAAGTGTGGTCATATACACGTGTGTGTGTATATTTGACTATAAATGTGGGTGTCTACACATAACTCCAATGCAATTAACTTGTGTATCATGGCATCACCTCCCTACTGCCATGGTCTTTTTTGAGATCAAAGGACAAACATCAATCAATCAACACACATACATACATGCATGCATCCAGATATGTGTGTGTGTATAGATGTAGACACCTAGCTAGCCAGTTATATCTCTGCATAGATATAGGTAAACACATGCATAAGAATTAGAAGGCAAAGTAAAAAGAGAAAAATCTGATAATCACCTTTATCTGAAAGGAAAAGGTCTTCCATAGCCCAAATCCAGAGCTCATTCATTAGAGAAAAAATACTGCAAAAATCCAGAAAGAAGCAGATAAAATATCAAGCCGGTATCATCCAAGAGTAGAAAGCTTCTGTTTTTAATGAGATCTCAGAATACAATATTTCAAAAAGCGAAAAGATAAACTTTTGTTATAGTTATGACTCCAGGCTTGTCCTGGAGCTGACTCATACCAACTTGTTAATCTATAGTGTGAGTATTTATCCCTCATAAATCAGCAAATCAAAGTTTGATTTATTGTTTAATTGATTTCTAGTCTTTTTTTTTTAAATTTTATTTTTATTATTTAAGGCATTGGAGCTTAAGTGGCTTCCCAAGATCACACAGCTAGGCAATTATTAAGTGTCTGAGTTTGGATTTGAACTCAGGTCCTCCTGACTCCAGAACCAGTACTCTCTCTATCCACTGTGCTACCTATCTGTCACCAGATTTCTAGTCTTAAAAAAGTGATAGAGAAATTGTACATTATTTAGGTTAAACTAAAAAGTTTCATATGTACATTATTTTTTGGAGATCCAGTTGCTAAATATTTGCCAGCACATTCTCCATAACTCTTTTAATTCAGATTCATAGTGGAGATGCAATGAGGACTTCACACATCATTGACCAGTTTAACCAGAGAATGTTCGATATGCCTTACACAAGTATATGTAATTAGGATTTAATGGTATTTTGTCTCTCCGAACATGCCGCCTCCCCACCCTCCACCCTCCTATGACAACACTTCTGGTCAATAGGCCAGGACATGGGGAAGGACATGATATCTCTGTAGTCTTCAGAAATCCACCAATCCAAGAGATGTAAAGTTCATTTGACTGACACTTTTAAACCCTTAAATGACCAGGTAGCTTTATCAGAGAAACCCATTTCAATCAAATTCCAGGGCTAGCTTTGTCTTGGTGTAGGGGAAACCTCTTCCAGTTATTTGGTTTTAGGAGAGAAACTACTTGAAGGATATTCTGGCTCTATCACAGATTCCAACCAAACCGGAATACAAATTCTACAGAAAGAAAAATAGACCTTTAATGGAATAAAGAACCTTCTTTTTTTTTAGTTTTTTTTTTTTTTGCAAGGCAATGGGGTTAAGTGGCTTGCCCAAGGCCACGCAGCTAGGTAATTATTAAGTGTCTGAGACCAGATTTGAACTCAGGTCCTCCTGACTCCAGGGCCGGTGCTCTATCCACTGCGCCACCTAGCCTCCCCAATAAAGAACTTTCTGATGAAATGGCCTGAGCAGGAAATTCAAAATATGAATACAAGGGGCAGCTTGGTGGCACAGTGGATAGAGCACTGGTCCTGGAGTCAGGAGGACCTGAGTTCAAATCCGGCCCCAGACACTTAATAATTGCCTAGTTGGGCAAGTCACTTAACCCCCATTGCCTAAAATTAAAAAAAAAGAGAAATATTAATACAAAGATTCACAGAGACCTAGAATATGTGTTAAAGGAACTGGAAAAAACTATATGATGATGTAGTGATAACGTTTTAATAGGGGAGGAGAAAAAACAAGGATCCCTTCAAATTCTTCTGTTCTTCAAAGGATATTAAGGAACTTAAATTAAAAAAATACATAAATGTGAAGAGGGGCAAGGAATTGGTTGTGTTCTGAGAGTCTGATGAGGAGAAAGAGAAAGAAAAAAGGAAAGAAAGAAGGAATAAAAAAGGTAGAATTTACTCTTTCTCATAAATGGTTTGTAAGAAAAAGAATGTAAGAAGGGGTAGGGGCACTGGGCATTAGATGAACCTCACTCTTATCTGAAGTGGACAAAGAAGGCTGAATATACTCACAGGAAAACAGTTTGGTATAAAAATAGTCAAATTCAAGAGGGAAATAAGTGGGGTGAGAGATATATTAAGAGGGAGAATAATTTTAGGGAATAATGATCACAAGGACAAAAAATTTCCTGATCCTGAGGAAAGGGAGAAAAGGGGGAGAAAAGAAGATCAAAGAATTAGAATCTAAGAGAGAAGAGTACCTTAGATTGCTTCTTAGACAATCAAAAAATAGAACAAATTGTGGTATATGAATATAATGGAATACTATTAATGAAAAGGCTCTTTAAAAGTATCCTTGCTTGTATGAATTGACCCAGAGTTAAATGAGCAGAGCTAGAAGAACAATTTCTGTAAGGAGAGCAACTTTGTAAAGAAAAACCACTTTAAAAGCCAGAATAACTCTGATCAATGCAGTGACTAACCAGATCTCTGGAGATGATGAAGCATGTTACCTACCTCTTGATAGAGACACAGTAGGTAGATAGATGATACAGAAAGAGTTAAATTTTTTGGACATAGCCCCTGTGTAGATAAATGATTGTACTAATTACAATTGCTTTTTTTTCTCTTTCTCTTGGTTTTTAATGGGGAGCAAAGAAGGAAGAGTCAGCAATAGTGATGCCAAAAGTAACTCCATCCAGTCTTTCAATTTCTTAGGTGATGTATTTCTTCTAAATGTAAGATACCAATATACAGATATGAGTGAATTTGAGCACAAATATAGATTATCCCCAAAGTCTCAATGTTGTTTGAAACCATGAAAGTTTAAAATAAAAATTTTGATACTCTATTGATACAAATAGACTCACCTACTTACATACATATTTATGTATATGTGTGGGTACATGTATGTGTGTGGTTTATGGTTGGTAGGATAGAGAACAGGAACAGGCCCTGGGAAGGAAGGGGAGTACAGAGTCCTGGACAGTCAAGATTGGGCAAAGGTTTGACAAAGATTACTTTATCAAAGAAATGGGCAAACAGAAATGAGAAAAGTTATAGAGATTAAAATATCTCCCCCCTCAAAGGAGATTAAATGAGCTCTTTCATTGGAAGTTCAAACCAGGACAAAAAATGATCTTATTGAAGGAGAGCCACTATCATCAGTCTCCAGAGTTTCAGAGTACATAATGGTGACTCTTCTACATGTCTGATGCTGTTTGTCATTCAAAATTCTGCACTTTATTTCTATCTTGATCTATTTCTCAACATCCTAGCTCCAATTGTGCTCTCACAAACTGAAGTCCTTGCCCTACTCATGTAACATCACGGGTCGACATTATATCTGCCAATCAATAGCAGCATCTCTTTAAACCATATTCAAAATGGGTCACAATGCTTCCTCAAGAAAACCATCTCAGACATCTCTGGAAGCAGGGTTAGTCAACATCAACAAAAAAATATTTCACTGCTTACTACATTCCAAACAGTGACCTAAATTCTCTCTCAGTCTCTCTCTCTCTCTCTCTCTCTCTCTCTCTCTCTCTCTCTCTCTCTCTCTCTCTTTCTCTGTCTCTCTCTGTCTCTGTCTGTCTGTCTGTTTCTGTCTGTCTGTCTCTCTCTGTCCCTCTATCTGATTCTCCTCTTTCTCTCTCTCTCTTTGTCTTTCTGTCTCTCTCTCTCCATATATGTGTATATACACATATATATATATATATATATATTTATATATGTGTGTGTGTATGAGTAAAAAGAAAAGCTTTTTCAGTCTTCAGAAAGTTTATACTCTACTGGGGTTACAGCACATAAAAAGAAGATGAAAAACAATAGGAGGAGAAAGAGAGGGGAGTCAGGAGCAGGATCCAAGAGAACTGATCTGTGTGTCCTTCCTTAAAATGGAGGCTCTTGGAGGAACTGACTAATCAAAGAAGGGAGTCACAGGACCAGAGGGATTCCCCAAAATTAAAAGATTGCTGGACCAAGGTGGCAAGGATGCTTCCCGGGGGTGAAAAGGCTAGGGGGGGAAGATGGAGACAGAAGTCTGGAAAATTAGGATCAAGGAGAGGAGTAAAGATCTGAGGATTATATAAAGTTCATCCAGAATCATTTCAGTGAATCCCCTATTTTCTGAAAAATTCCCTTAGGATTTCCCCCACCCTTTCTCACACACTAAAATTGTTTGCTCCCAAGCCACCTAGCTGCCCCTAATTTTCTTTACTTTGAAGGGGTATTCCAATCTGTATAACTTTTCTCATTTCTGTTTACTGATTTCTTTGATGAAGAAATCTCTACCAAACCTTCACCAGCCAACTAGAAGCGGTTTAGAAAATTATAACTTGGGGTGGCTAGGTGGCACAGTGGATAGAGCACCAGCCCTGAAGTCAGGAGTACCTGAGTTCAAATCCCACCTCAGGCATTTAATAATGACTTAGCTGTGTGGCCTTGGGCAAGCCACTTAACCCCACTGCCTTGCAAAAAAAAAATCTAAGAACAAAGATATATCTTTGTCAGCTTCCTATGAAAGGTTGAAAGTTAAAAAGTTTGAACAAAAATGTTGGGTACTTTCCATAGTTCATAAAAATGAAACCAAGTGTAGTTTACAAAGGATCAACAAGAGGCCAATTTTATCATCCTTCTCAACTATAAACCAAGATGGTTTTCATTTTTTGGGTTTTTTTAAGGTGTTTTCAAGGCAATGGGGTTAAGTGGCTTGCCCAAGGCCACACAGCTAGGTCATTATTAAGTGTCTGAGGTCGGATTTGAACCCAGGTACTCCTGGACTCCAAGGCCGATGCTTTATCCACTATTGGTTTGTTTTTTTAATAACTAGTTGAGCACAAAGGACTGTATGATTTCAGGTTCTATCATAGCCTCCTCTTAGCATCTACTCGATAACTTTTTGTTGATTTCAGGGAGAAAATAAAGAACTTTCCTTTTCCAGCCATTACTATAGGAAAAGTAAATGTGCAAGGATGGAGATAATTGATGTGATATTAGGGGTGTTAGGGAAGACAGAGAAAAAATAGTCCATGAAAAAAGAACAAAGATTGTTGTAGTTTCTTTAAAATTTCCCTCATTTTTCCCTAGCCTTGAGTTTGGAAAATTCTCATTTTTCTTATCTAAACGTCCTGAGTTTCATTTTATGGAAGGCTTTAACCTTTAGGACAAATTTCGCCCTGAATTCACACATACACAGCTGAAAGCTATGAATCAGTTAGGCCTTCCTTGTTCAATAACCCACATATGTCCAGAAACAATACAATTTAAATTAATTTTCTTTCTAGTGGCTACTATTTTCAAAGTGAAATTTAAGTGGTTACTCCACTTCCTACGATAGATTGCCTTCTATTTTAAGTTATGCACACTCCTAGAGTCAAGTGATATTTTTCCCACATGCAAATGTTGTTGAGAAAGGTCAAAAATGAATGGTCTTTAGATTATCAATTGCAAGAGTAGTCATAGTAACAAGAAAATGCTTTGGAAATTGATCTTCACTAGCCATTCTATAGGTATTCCATAAGGGAGAGTTTTCTGATGCTCTGCTTTAAACACTTCTGGAAAAGTAGGAATATACTAGGATGAACTAGAATGAGAATCCACCTTTAACTAGACCTGCCCCCCAGTGGAAATCAGAAGTACTCCCAGACGAAATACCACATTGAAGAGTATTAGTCCTAATTTTTTTAAATTATGAAGTTAATCAGCAAAAAGTGAGCATTTCTATATGCAATAGAAAAGAAAAAGAATTCTCTTTAAAATCATGACTCTTCATCTCTTAACACTTGTTTTAAAAAATTAATTCTACATATTACATTCAAAACTTTTTAGGCTACCTCATAAACTTCCATCTAAGACCCTCTTTTTTGAGGGTTAGGGTAAGGTATCACTATTGTTAGCTTTCTCCCATGTCCCTCAATTAAAAACCAAGAAAAAGATAAGAAAAATAAAAAATAAGTGCAATCAACCAAATATCTTTACCTATCCATTCATTTCTATCTATACTATTTCTCTCCTTATCAAATCTATCTCTAGCTTTTTCCTACCTCTCATCTCTTTATCTATTTTCTATCTTCTATCTCACCATCTTATCTATCTCTATCTGTCTTTCTCCCTTATCTCCCCTCCTTACTCCTTTCTCGTGTCTTCTCCTCTTCTCTCTCCTCTTTCCTCCTCCTCCCTCCCTCTCTCCCATTAGTTCTCTGTCTGGAAGTTGGTAACATGCTTCAGCAAAAGTACTTCGGATCCAGGCTTAGTCATGACATTGATCAGTATCTTTCAGAATTGTTTTTCTGCACAAAAGTGCTATAAATGTATAAATACTCACTACACTCTACATCAGTTCACAATACCTGGAAGTTGCTGAAACCATTTCTTCCATCATTTCTTAATGATACAATGAAATTCCATTACATTCCTTTGCAACAATTAGCTTAGCCATTCCTCAGTTTTTAAGTGGCAATATAAGGTATATTCTTAGATACTGGTTTTTGCTATTTTTCTCTCTTATACCAATTAACCTCTCCCGTTTGAAAGTTTATTTTGCTTTCCTCAATATAAACTTTCTCTCAACACAGCTCCAATGTCACTCATTTCCCTATCAAGTCTGATATTTATTTATAACAAACTATGTTCAAAGCTCCTTTGTCTACTTCAGATATATGAGGTTTATTAGATGGCTGGTCCCCCTTTCTCCATATATGTTACCTTTTTTCTCACATTGAAAGATAGCAAATTCTACCCTTTCTTAGTTCAGCCTACACTAATATATTCCTCTTTTTGCCCTCTCTTCCCTCCCCCCTCTTCAAATGCTCAGAACTGAACCAATCTCTTTCAAGTTCTTAACAAACTCCCTCAATAAATATTGAAGACAACAAGATTTGGAAGAGAAAGTTTTCTTTTCAGTCTAACAGAATGTTACATCATCACACAAATCCTTCCAATTATTCAAATAAATTGATTTTTCTAGGTTTCTTTGAATTCTTGTGATTTTATTTCAAAGTTTTATCCAATGCTATCTTTTCATCAGAAATGTTTAAAGGTCCTCTATTACAATTAAGGTTCATTTCATTTCATTTATTTATTTATGGCCATGAAAGATTATGTTCAGCTTTGCAAATAAAGTTATTTTTGGTTCTAAGCATTTATCTTTTGCCTTTGGGCATATAATCAATCATAGAATTCCAAAGTTCAAAAGACCCAACCTATCTAATATAGTCTGTTACCTAAAAATGAATTTCCATGCCAACACCGCCCCCCACAAAAAAAAAAACACCTTTAATGAAAAATCAAGCAAGAGTGTAAATCTGCTCTCTCTTCTTCTAGATGGCTCTTATTACTTGGACCTTTTTCCTGACACCAGGAAATGTTCCAAATTTGCTTCTTTCCAGTTCCTGTTCATTGTTCCTAGTACTTGTCTGTGAGGGCAGGAAGAACCATGTCAAATCCCCCTTCCCACAGGTTTTTAGGGTTTTGAAAATAGATCTGATGTCCTACCACCAACCCCCTTAAACATTCTAGCTTCCTTTAACCTATTTTCCCCTGACATGAATTCAAAACCCTTCACTTATCCCAGTTCATCTTCTCAAGACAACCCCCCAACCTATCAACCACTTTTCTAAAACATGGGGATCCAGACTGACAACAATAGTACCAGATGTGGTCTCACTCAAATACATGACAATAGTCCTTGTTTTTCTTGGCAGCTGTGCCTTGGAAGTAGTCCAAGATTGGATTAATTTTTGTGACTGCCACTTCATATCACTGACTCCTATGCAGACTTCATTCCTCTGGACTAATTAGTCTTTCAATCTCAAAGAATATTATGACATCAAGGAAGTAATATCATGACATGCATATAATTTGGAGAGCTGTTGTGCTCATCAGTCTCATGATCTCCTCCAGAACCATCTGAGTCCAGTGACATGATACAATAGGAAGAGGATAGCTGGTGTTGGCCTGGGTACAGTGAGAGACCTTGACCCTTTAGAACCAATTCACCCCTCAGATCTTCAGAAATATTTCTGTCTCCTATATTTTTCATTTTTAATTATTACATTTTTAAACCTCAGTAAAATTTTATAGCTAAATAGTACAGTGCAGAGAGTATAAGAATTGAAGTGAGAAGAACCGAGTTAAAATCCAGTCTCAGAGACTTACTAATCCTGGATAAGTCAGTTCATCCTCTTTGCCTCACTTTCTCCATCTATAGAATGTATTACCTGTAGAGAAATAAAGGCCTGGATCTTCTCCTTAAAAATGGAGGTGCTACGAGAACTAGCAAATCAATTTTCACTGTGTGAAGTTAGCTTTCAAGGTGAAGAGATTTCTGCACATTTGTATAAAAAGTCCCGGAGAGTCACTCCACCAATTTCATCTAATGGTACTCTCATCTAGCCCATATCTCTTCATCTTTTCCATAAGAATAATAGCATGAAAGATTTTACCTAATGTTTTGCAAAAAGAAAAAGTACTATTGCAGTAATTGTCAAAAAACAAGTTTAGATTGGTATGAATTCCCTTTGAGGAAGTGATAATAGTCCATTAAGTCCTTTTCTTCATTTTCTGGGTATTCATTAATCATCTTTTTATTAATGTCTTCTAGAATTTTGACAAAATTGAAATAAATCTCAATAGCCTTTTCTTGTTCTTTTTTCGCAAATCAAGATTCCCAAGACTTGCAGGAATTTTCTCATTCCCCACAACTTTTCAAATATCATCAACAGTTGAATTTTTTGCTTGTTGTTCTTAGCTTTCCTCATTGGCCTCATCTTATTCTGGAATTTAGCACTCCTGATTCTACTTTTACAGGCTATATATTGTTCATTGGATGCTTACAACAGCCCTATGTGATAGCTCCCTGTGATAGAAGACGAATCTAAAGTTGAGAGAGAGATTAACTAAATTGCCCAGTGTCATACAGTTAATGAGCATCTAAAATGAGGATTTCAACCCAGGTCTTCATGGTTCCAAGTCCAGTCATTGTATTCATTGGATCACCTGAGCAAATAAGATAACATGCTACACTTCACAAAGTTTAGAACAATACATAAAAGGCTCACAGTACAATGTCATACTTTTGTATTCCTTTGCTGTTATCTGTTCTTGTTTCCGTATTTTGCACATATATTTTCATAACAAAATTGTTTCCATTTCTTCATCCATTGTTCTTCACCTAAATGTTCTCCCTATTTCCATTCTCTGGTTCCTGTATTTCCTTACATGCATATATACAATTTTCAACTCATTGCAATGAGACTTCACTCAACTAAAATGCTTCTCTTTAAAGTTACCAAAAATCTGTTAACTTAGTTCCAGTGGTTTTGTCTAAGTTTACATCCTTTTGAACTTTATAGCATTTGGACCTATTATCTACTACCTCTTCTTGGATGTTCTCATATTTTTGTGACACTATTTCCTCTTATGTCTCTTCATACTTGTTTTATGTTTCAAAATGTCCTTTGCTGGATCATCATGCATGTATGGCCCCCTAATGATCTCTCCTGGGCATTTTTTTCTTTATTCCTCATGTCTATCTTCTTCCCCTAGGACATTTTGTTTTGTCTTTCCGTGCCTTTGCAAAGGCATTTTGGAGCTCACAAAGTCCTAAGGATCAGATCACACCCTTCAAGTTAGTATGCTATTCACATAAATTCATGCTGCAAATTTACTTCCAAGAGTTTCCATTTAGTAAATGTTATCATTTGGTTTGGACATGCTAACAGGAATTTCTTTAAAAGGTTTCTCAAATCCTTTTTTCTCAGTGAAATCAAAACCTTTAAAAGCTCTTTCCAAAATTCCAAACCCTTTATTTTCAAATCTTCTATTCACACTGTCAGTCTAGACTCCAACTTTCTTTAACTTTCTACCCATTATCCCTGCTTGCTAAAATTTTCTCTCTTCCTTTTCTTTTATATCTCACCAGTGAATTTTTATTAAAGCCTATAAATTTTGAAACTAACTTTTCATATTACACTCAGATTCCTCAATTCTTGTTGCTTACACTGTATTTTAAAGTCCATCATCTCTTATTTCTCAATTATATTCTAATCAAACAATCCCCTGAATCTCTCTTGTATAGATTTCCCTATACAACTTTTTATCTCCTGAAATCATATAATTATTACTTTAAATTACTATAAATTTGCTTAGCTATTGCATTACCTAAACAATTAAATGGTTTTTGAAATCATTTCAAATAGCTTCAGTTATGTTTTTCTAGAAGGTGAAGTCACATTCTATCAAAACAAAATATACATATTGCATTCCCAAGAAGGAGAGGCAACTGCTTACACTTAATGTTAACCTTATGAGATCCACTAAGCTGTTGCTACTGTTGTTGCTACTGTTTTTTAATAATCTGGGTGCTTATTATTTAGTGAATGTCCAATTTAGGATTTTATTTGCCATTTTGGACTTTGATCTTTTTTTAGGTAGAATTCAAGATCTTTGTCCTTGAGTACATATCCTGCTGCTTGACCACACTGACCTTCATGAGATGAATATAAGCAAGGAGTTTGCCCTTGTTGGAACTATTCCTCCAGAAATGAGTTGATGTTGGCATTCTTCTTCCACTCCTCATTTCTTCTGGATCATCATTGACCACTTTTTACCTAAAATTTCTTCCTCCTCAAGGGGTCAGTTTTGCTCCTTTCTTTTGTCCCAATGGTAGGGCATAATGGGACTCATACCCACTAGTGTATTGATGAGCATAATGCAATTCTTCACCTGTGTCTTCGTCCAGACTAGCTCATTGCTGAATGCATTGTAGATTACATCAATGAACCTTGTTTTGTGACTATAGCACTTGGAGCCCCAGGAGAAGATCCCCCTATCCAGCCTCAGAGCTCAGTAATTTTTGTTGCCTCTTCAGACTCACATGGTGACCAACTTGGTGGTGGCAGGCAAGCAGTCCATCTCATATTTGTATTTCTTGTGGTGGGGCTTGCCCTTGCCCTGGATCTTGAAGTGCTTGTGTCAGTTGTCCAGAAACTCCTCAAGGTCACCGTGAGCTGCAAAGAGTCCACTAAGATGTTTTAGTAGTTATATTTTAAATCTTTAGTAGTTACAAGTAACATCTTTAAACCATAATTTTCAGCTGCTATTTTTAGTTTTTAGTTTATGTCATAAATTTCTACAAACAAGAAAAAAAGATTTCTTTTCTTTTCTTTTCTTTTTTTTCTTATCTCTGCATTTTCCAAACTGGCTAGAGTTGTGAAGGCAGAGGGAAAGAATGAATCTCAATTATTGATGGCTGGGATAGCTGTTTTGAGACTCCCTTTCTGAGCTGTCTCACAACAGTTTTTTTCTTTTTTTTTATTCTTGAAGAAAAGCTCCCCTCCAAAGGAAGAAAGGTAGAAATACCTCATGAACCCTAGAGAACTTTTGAAGTGGAAGCCTCATCAAGTTTTCCTCACTACCTGCACCATCCCTTTCCTGGGGCTCACCCAAATCTTTACTTTCTTCTTTATTTATTCTTTACAAAAAATGGTTTCTTAAGAGTATCAGGGTTTCCCCAATTGACAAATGGTCAAAGGATGTGCAAAGGCAATTTACAGATGAGGAGATCAAAGCAATCTATAGACATATGAAAAATTGCTCTAAATCATTAATTATTAGAGAAATGCAAATTAAAGCTTCTCTGAGGTACCACCTCACACCTCTCAGATTGGCCAATATGACCAGAAAGGATAATGATCATTGTTGCAAGGGCTGTGGGAAATCTGGGACACTACTACATTGTTGGTGGAGCTGTGAACTCATCCAGTCTTTCTGGAGAGCAGTCTGGAACTACGCCCAAAGGGCAACAAAAAAAAATACTACCCTTTGACCCAACAATACCACTCCTGGGTCTATACCCTGAAGAGATGATGAAAAAGGGTAAAAACATCATTTGTATAAAAATATTCATAAGCAGCCCTGTTTGTGGTGGCAAAAAATTGGAAATCAAGTAAATGTCCCTCAATTGAGGAATGGCTTAACAAACTGTGGTATATGTATGTCATGGAACACTGTTGTTCTTTTTTTTTATATAGTTTTTTTTTTTTTTGCAAGGCAAACGGGGTTAAGTGGCTTGCCTAAGGCCACACAGCTTGGTAATGATTAAGTGTCTGAGACCAGATTTGAACCCAGGTACTCCTGACTCCAGGCCGGTGCTTCATCCACTATGCCACCTAGCTGCCCCTGGAACACTATTGTTCTATTAGAAACCAGGAGGGACGGGAATTCAGGGAAACCTGGAGGGATTTGCATAAACTGATGCTGAGTGAGATGAGCAGAACCAGAAGAACATTGTACACCCTAACAGCAGCATGGGGGTGATGATCAACCTTGATGGACTTGCTCATTCCATTAGCGCAATAATCAGGGACAATTTGGGGCTGTCTGCAATGGAGAATGCCATCTGTATCCAGAGAACAAACTGTGGAGTTTGATCAAAGACCAAGGACTATTATCTTTAATTTAGGAAAAAAAAAGGTAAGATACCATTGTGTGATCTTGCTATCTCTTATACTGTATGTTTCTTCCTTAAGGATATGATTTCTCTCTTATCACATTCAATTTGGATTAATGTATATCAGGGAAACAATGTAAAGACTGGCAAATTGCCTTCTGTGGGGGGTGGGGGGATAGGGAAGTAAGATTAAGGGAGAAATTGTAAAATTCAAAATAAATAAAATCTTTAACAAAAGAGTATCAAGGTCATCCCCCCTTTTTCTTCTAGATATTAGCTTTGCAAGTCTGGTGTTCAAAAAACCAGTTAACAATAACCAAAATTCTCATATTTATATGACCAAATTTATTTCTACAATCATACAGAGTGAGATCTACTGCTTGAATCTTGGGAATTATTTGTAGAATGAACTCTTGTCTCATGTCTGCCTCTTAGATGTCTGCTTAGTGTTTTGGTTGTTTTCATGGACCACATCCAATGGTGGGATTCAAATAAATTAACAACCAGTTCTCTGCCCTAATGACCATATTAAGTATACAAAAAGATACACCAAAAGATGTTTAATATTTCATGCTTTTGATACTCAAATAAGAACAATAAAAGAGGTAGACAAAACAAGATTATATCATACTACTCACAATAAGCAAACATCCTTAATGGAGTGAAAGCATTTCATATGACCACAGCAGTCAATGTTGGAACACATGCAGAACCAAAACTCATCCCTATTCTAGCTCTTTTTTTCTTCTGTTCCCATTGGTTCACTGGGTCCCAGATTTCTATTGGTTTCACCATTCACCATACCAAGTGCACTCAAAACATCTCGGGGGAATTTGGGGTGTAACACAAAGTGAAAAAAAAATGCTAGCTTATCACCCCCTGGTGGTTTGTCCTTTTTCTTCTTTATGTTATATGTTTGTTTACTGAAGTACCAAAAGTGAGGGAATTAAAATGTAATATTTCATTACAGATATAATGTTTTAAGAAATAATAAATAAATATTGCAATTATAGTTCTATCAATATTTTTCTACCAATGGATGGAATGAACATTATTATGGGAGCTTAGAAATCGCTATTGCACAAATGAACGTTAAAAAAGAGTAAAGATTATAAATTTGTGATTACCACATTGGGCAACTGCTCAGGCATCCACCTTGGAGAGAACCATGATAACAAGTGCCATTTTACCAACTAGTTCATTGAACTCAACATAAAATTAGGTATTGGTTCTGCCTAACAAATGTGAACCGATTGAATTCCATCACTGACCACCTCCTTTAGAAAACCTTTCCTATCTTCCTTAATTTCCCTTAATTTGTGATCTCTCTATCTTCACATTATCCTCTATACACATTTATATATTTATCTTGTATATTAATTTATTGCTTATTTATTTATTGTTCCTTCCCAGACAAAGAATATAAACTCCATGATGTAAAGGACTGTGCTTTAATTAGCATTTGCCACTGGAGCACCTAACATAGTTCCTGGCACATAGGCTGTGATTAATACATATGCATTTAGCTGAAGTGATTTATTAATGAAGTGAATTCTATCATTTCTTGCAAAATTATGAGCATTTTTCTTATAAGTAAAATTGACATTATTTACTTCAGATACATTCAAGGTGGATATGCTTTTACCTTCAATAACTTCTTTAAACATGATCTAATTTTCTTGTTTTATCTTTCATTTCTTTCTGGTTTGAATTTGATTTTGTAGTATGTTTTTAAAGCAATTCCAGATTTTAAATGCACAGCGTGATAAATTTTAATCTACCTACAAATAATCTATAATCCATAGTATATACAGTTTTAGGGGGAAAGTATCATATTGTATCTATTATAATGTCTAATAGATTATCTTCTGATATTAAAAATGATATAATATAAAAATAAACAAAATGTACTTATCATTTCTGAAAGGCAAGATAGAGGGATATTTCTCACCCAATAGAAAAGATCTTTCACTTTAAATATATGGACTTCCCCCACCACCACCATAGATGTGTTTCTTCTAGAGAATATATTTCATCTTAATCTAATCTTTAATAATTTTCCCTTTTATTGATGAGCCTGTCATTTATATTTAATGCAAAGTATTAAATTGAATTTATGTCATTATATAAATTATTACTGTAATTCTGCTTACTTTACTCTGTATCAGTTCATACAAATCTTCCCAGATTACTGAAACCATTCATGTCATGATTTCTTACAGTATAATTATATTACATTTCATTAATACAATAACTTATGTAGTTATTCCCCAATTGATAGACATTCTTTGCCACCACAAAACATTTTTTGTTCATATGATCCTTTTATTTTTTTCTTTGTTCTCTTTAGTAGTAAAGGGGCAATGTGTATAATAGATCAAAGTACACATGCAGTTTAGTAACTTTGTGAATGTAGTCCCAAATTTATTTTCAAAATGACTGAACTGACAGATCTACCACTTGATCTGTTGATCAATGAATAAATCCACAGTTGTAAATTTTCTTTCACAGTAAGTTTAAAATTAAATTATGTTTTGCAACATTGTACATGTATAATCTTTAACAAATTGTTTGCCTTCTCAGTGATAAGGGAAATCAAACTGGTTAGGAGAAAATTTGGAACTCCAAATAATAGTCAAAAAATAACAACAAATGTTAAAAGTGTTTACATGTAATTAAGAAAAATAAAAATATTAAAATTAAAATAAAGAAAAACACAACTTGATATCCCAAGCTTTTGTTTTGAGTGATGATGTACTTACACCATTTGATATATAGGTACTTAATGAATATTTATGAACTATGTATTGACCAAAAAATAACCTCAAAGTTCATCCATTGAGACGCCTATTTTCCTGCAGATGTTTCAGCATTCATCATTTTCCTTTTTCTGAATACCTTGCCAGTCTGATGGGTGTGAGGGAGAATCCCAGAATTGTTTTAATGTATACTTCTTTAATTATTATCAATTTAAACCTTTTTTTCATTTGGTTATTTGCAGCTTGGAATTTTTCCTTTGAAAATTGCCTGTTAATATCCTTTGATCAGTTAGGGAATGACTCTTTTTTTTTACAATTTTAAATCCATTCCTTATATATCCTGAAAATGAGACTTTAATCAGAGAAACTAACTTTGAAGATTTTTTCCAATTAATGGTTTGTTTTCTAATTCTAGCTGCAATCAATATTCACCCTCTTTTCTTAAACTTAATTTCACTTTTTCTAACTTATTAGAATCCACTTTCCCTCCATCCTTTACTTCTCTCCCAATCAAAAAAAAAAAAAAAGAAAAACAAAACAAAACAAAGTTCTTGTATTAGCAATGACCAAAACATTGCGACTCAGTCCATATCCTGAGTCCATCATCTCTGTCAGGTGGTGAGTAACATGTTTCATCCTGAATTCTTTGGAATCTGGTAAGTCAGTATGTTGATTAGAGTAATATACCTCTACTTTATAAAGAACAGGGGATTAAGAGAAAATGGATGAACCACCCAGTCAAGGAGAAAATATTACAAGTAGCCAGAAAAAAAGAAGTCAATATTGTGGAGCTATAGTCAGGATAGCACATGACTTAGCAGCTTCTACATTAAGGGGTCAGAGGGCTTGGAATATGATATTTCAAAAGGCAAAATAACTTGGATTACAATCAAGAATCAACTACCTAGGGGCGGCTAGGTGGCTTAACAGATAAAGCACCGGCCCTGGAGTCAGGAGTACCTGGGATCAAATACTATCTCAGACACTTAATAATTACCTAGCTGTGTGGCCTTGGGCAAGCCACTTAACCCGTTTGCCTTGCAAAAACCTAAAAAAAAAAATCAACTATCTAGCAAAATTAAACATACTCTTTCAGGGGGAAAAGATGGATATTCAATGAAATTGGGGACTTTCAAACTTTCCTGAAGAAATGACCAGAGCTGAACAGAAAGTTTGATCTTCAAGTACAGGACTCAAGTGAATCACAGAGAGGGCGGATGGGAAGGGCAAATTATGAAGGATTTAATGATGTTGAACTGTTTGGATTCCCTCTTGGAAAGATGATGCTGATAACTCATATGAACATTCTCATTTATTAAGGTCGTTAGAAGGAGTATATAGAGACAAGGCACAGAAGGAAGTTGAATTTGTAGGTATAAGATATTAAAAAGATGGAGTTAATGGGCAAGAGAGGAATGTACTGGGAGAAAGGGAAAGGAGAGGTAGAATGGGGTAAGTTATTTTCACATAAAAGGGACAAGGAAAAACTTTTACAATGAAGTGGAATGGGGGAAGGTGAAAGGGAATGTGTGAACCTTTATTCTCATCAGAAGGGACTCAGAGAAGAAATAACATACACACTCAGTTGGGTATAGAAATCTTTCTGACCCTAGAGGAAAATAGGAGAGGAAAGGGATGGGAGAAAGTCAACAGGGGAGGGGAGGGGGATGCAGGTGATAGAAGAGAGGGAAGATCACAAGAGAGGGTAGTCAGATGCAACACACTTTTGAGGAAGGATTGGGTAAAAGAAGAGAGTTGTTTTTCATTATAGAAGAGGGCCATGACTTCAGGGAGGCACACCATGACAAAAGCACATGAATTGGATTTGAGTGGGGGGGGGGGGGGGCTGTGCTAGATCACCAGCCTTACTTTCTCCTCCAGAGACATCTGGAACCAGTGGCCAAATATGAATCAGGGTGACTGGAGATGGCCCTGCATGAGAGGCAGAGTTAAGTGACTTGCCCAAGGTCACACAGCTAGTGAGTATCAAGTGTCTGAAACTGGATTCGAACTCCTGTCCTCTAAACTCCAAGGTCAGTACCTATTCACTATGCCACCTAAATGCTCCCCAAAACAAGAGAGAGAATAGAGTAAATGAGGGTGGGGAGAATGGGATGGAGAGAAATACAGATAGCAATAGCAAATATGGGACAAATATTGAAGCAATTTCTCTGATGGACATATAAAGAAAGAGCTGATGGTGTCTGAATACAGACTGAAGTATATTTTTTTCCTCACTTTTTTTTTTGAGGTTTCTCTTTCTTTGTGAGGGTGGATCATATCTACCTTTACAACATGACTATGGTAGTAATGTGTTTCATGGCTATACATTTTAAACCTACACAAATTAACTTGCTTTCTCAATGGGGAGAGGGGGGAAAGGGGGGGAGTGAGGGAGGAAATTTGAAACTCAAGATTTTGGAAATAAATGTTGAAATTTGTTTTTGCATGTACCTGAGGTAAAAATTTAAAATTTTAAAAATTTTAAAAAGAGAGAGGTATGCCCTTAGACAGTGTTTATCTGAGTCTACTGAGTCTACTCTCTTCCCCCCTTTTCTTTGCCTCACCCAGAGTCCAATGACAAGTTCTTATCCTTTCTTTCTTTCCTTTTAAACAAACTCCTCCTGATGATCCACCCTTCTTGGTTACAGCTTGTTTTATTTAGGACTAATCCTTCTCTTAATTTAACCTCCCTCACTTCTCCCCTTTCCCTCCTGTTTCCCTGACTGAAATTTATTTCTGCACCCAATTCCATGATTGAGTTTGTATATTCTTCCCTCCTTTAACCTATGCAAATGAAAATAAGGTTCAAGTATTGTCTATTCCCCTTCAACTCTTTCCTTGTGGTTTATACAGTCTCCTACTTGTGCATCCAAATTATGTGAAATACTTTTCTCTTTCTCTTACTTTCTCTTCAGTTTCCAGGTCTTTTGCCTTATTAGACTCTGTCTATGACTCTTGATGATGATCATTTTCTGAAGAGATGCATATATCCATACATATACAATGTAAACAGTATGTTATGACTATTAATATTTCCTTTTTTATGTTTCTCTTGTCTCCTTTGTACTTCAAAATTTCTGTTCTGGTCTCATGTTTTCATCCGGACTCCTTGGAAATCCTTTACTTCATTAAAGATTTTCTCAACTTAGTTTTTCTGAGTAAGTTATTGATTTTAAACCTTTTGCCCCATCCCCACCCCCACTTTTGTACCATTGTATTTCAAACTCATATCATTTATGATGTTGACTTACAAAGTGGGGAAGGGTTTAGTGAATGGAAAGAAGAGGCAAGCAGGTTTGCAGCCCTGATCACTGGGTTAGTTAGGGTAGAGTTGTTGGGAGAAATGTTCCTTAGATTTCACTTCAAGAGATGAGACTGAGAGGAAATTTCTTCACAGAAAATTTTTGGGAAGGATATAGACATAGTTATCCAAGATAAAAAGGCATGGGTGGATTGGATCCACAATAGTTCTCAGAGCACCCATATATCTCACAAATCCACTGAAGTTTTTAAAAAAAAGTTTCCTATGAGTTGACATTGTGGACAACAAAGTTGACTAGTTGGTACTCTCTCCTTCCTATTCTTCCCCTCCTTCTGAAAGGTAGCAGCATTGAATTTATAGATAAAGTGGTGGGATTCAATTGGATAGCTTGGGTTCGGCAGAACCGATGCCAAATTTTATGTTGAGTTTGGTGAACCAGTTGTTGAAATGGCACTCGTAAGTAGGGTTCTCTCTAAAGTGAATGCCTGGGCAGTCACTCAATATGGAAATTACAAATTTATATTCCTTACTCTTTTTGAATGTTCATCTGTGCAAAAGCAGTATCTAAACTCCTATAGTAATATTCATTCAGTCCACAGGTGAAAAAAATTGATGGAACTATGTTTGCAATATTTATTTATTCATTTTTTAAAACTCATTATACCTTTGATTAAATACTTCATTTTAATTCCCTCATTTTTGTTACTTCAGTAAAACAAACATAAAGAGAAAAAATGCCACCAACCAGGGAGTGACAAGTTATCACTTGTTTCTGCTTTGTGTTACACCCAAAAGTCTCCTGAGATGCTATGAGTGCACTGGTGTTCCCTGAATGGTGAAACCAATAGGAATCTGAGACCCAGTGAACCAGTAGAAATATAGATTTCAAGGGTTAGCTTATCACTTGTTTCAGAAGCCATGGAAGCAGTAGAAGAAAAAAAGAGTTCAAATAGGTAGAATGAAAGGGGCAGCTAGGTAGCACAGTGGATAGAGCACCAGCCCTGGAGTCAGGAGGACTTGGGTTCAAATTTGACTTCAGACACTTAATAATTACCTAGCTGTGTGGCCTTGGACAAACCACTTAACCCCATTTGCCTTGCAAAAAAAAAAGAAAAAGAAAAAGAAAAGAAAAGAAAAGAAAAAGAAAAAGAAAAAAGAAAAGAATAGGTAGAAGGGGTTTTGGTTCTGCATATGTTCCAACATTGGCAGCTATGGTTATGTGACTGTTTTCACTCCATAAGGATACATTTGCTTACTGTGATCTAATTTTGTGTACCTTTTTTATTGTTCTTATTTGTGTATTAAATGCATGAAATATTAAACTACCTTCCAGTATATTTTTGTATACTTAAAATGGTCATTAGGGCAGAGAACTGATTGCTAATTTATTGGAATTCCACCACTGTATAGATCATACCTATCTTCTTCCATGGGGTCAGTTTGGGGCATACCTTTTTCTTTGGTCACTGTCCTTTCTTACTTGAATAATCAATAAGCATTTATTATGCACCTAATATGTACCAAAGGCAATGTGCTATTGGCAGTGTGCAAAAGGAGGCCATCCAATGGGGGAGACAACATGCAAATGAAAATACACACATCTACATATATAATATATATATATATAAAGCAAGTTATATACAAGATAAAGAGGAAATAATTAACAGAGGGAGAACAAGTACACTAGAATTAAGGCTAGAGAAGTCTTCCATTAAAAAGTTGGGACTTAAAGGAAGTCAGAGGGGTTAGTAGAATGGAAAAGGAAGAAAGTCCTTCCCCTCTCATTCCCCTCCCCGCCCAAGCATGGAGGAAAGTCAGAGAGAATGCCCAAAGCTGAGAGATGGAGAGTTTTGTTTATGGAACAATCAGAAGGCCAGCATCACAGAACTGAAAAGTACGTGACAGGGAGTAAGGTACAAGAAGACTGAAAAGCCAGGAAGGGTAAAGTTTATGAAGGGTTTTGATTGCCAAACAGAACATTTTATGTTGGATTCTAGAGACACTAGGAAACCATTGGATTTTATTAAGCAGTGGGATGGCATGGTTCAACCCTGCTTTAGGAAAACTATTTTGGTTAGGAATGGCTTGGAGTGAGAAGAGACTTAAAGATCAACCTATCCATAGGTCATTGAAATAATTCAAGCAAGAGGTGATGAGAGCCTACAATAGAGTGGTAGCAATGTCAAAGGGAAGAATAGGTATTATGGATATGGTTATTATAGAAATATCTTTTGCATAATTTACATATATAATGTTATCACATTATTTTCTTCCTTAATAGGTGGGGAAAGAGTTGGAGGAAGGAGGAAGAGAATTTGGAACAGAAAAATTTTTAAATGAATGTTAAAAAAAATTTTAAAGAAAGACATTTGAAAAAATAGATATTACAAAGGTAAAATATACTGATTGTGGCAACAGATTAAATATGAGATGTCATAGGAGGTTGAGAGATAGTGAGGTAATGACTCCTAGGCTGTGACTCTGAGGGACTGGCAGGATGATATTGTCCTTTACAGTGATAGGGAATGTAGGAGATGGGAAGAGTTTGGGGAAAGCTGAGTTCTATTTTGGATATATTGTATTTAAGATGTCTACTGTAATCCAGTTTGAGAACTGAAAGGTGGTTGGACATGTGAGACTTTGGGGTAAGATAGAGGATTTGAGTATCATCAATATATAGATGGTAATTAAATACATAGAGGCTTATGAAATCACAAAGTAATATAGATGAGGAGAAAAGGTCCCAAGATCATGGATTTCTTTTTTTTATTAAAGATTTTATTTATTTTGACTTTTACAATTTTTCCCCTAATCTTACTTCCCTACCCCACTCCCCACAGAAAGCAATTTGTCAGTCTTTACATTGTTTCAGTTTTGTACATGGATCCAAATTGAGTGTGATGAGAGAGAAATCATATCCTTAAGGAAGAAACATAAAGTATAAGGGATAGCAAGATCAGACAATAAGATATCAGGGTTTTGTCCCCTAAATTAAAGGGAATATTCCTTGGTCTTTGTTCAAACTCCGCAGTTCTTTCTCTGGATACAGATCGTATTCTCCATTGCGGACAGCCCCAAATTGTCCCTGATTGTTGCACTGATGGAAGGAGCAAGTACATCAAGGTTGATCATCTCCCCCATGGTTGCTGTTAGGGTGTATAGTGTTTTTCTGGTTCTGCTCATCTCACTCAGCATCATTTCATGCAAATCCCTCCAGGCTTCCCTGAATTCCCATCCCTCCTGGTTTCTAATAGAACAATAGTGTTCCATGACATACATAGACCACAGTTTGCTAAGCCATTTCCCAACTGAAGGACATTTACTTGATTTCCAGTTCTTTGCCACCACAAACAGGGCTGCTATGAATATTTTTGTACAAGTGATGTTTTTTACCCTTTTTCATCATCTCTTCGGGGTATAGACCCAGTAGTGGTATTGCTGGATCAAAGGGTATGTACATTTTTGCTGCCCTTTGAGCGTAGTTCCAAATTTCTCTCCAGAAAAGTTGGATGAGTTCACAGCTCCACCAACAATGTAATAGTGTCTCAGATTTCCCACAGCCCTTCCAACAATGATCATTATCCTTTCTGGTCATATTGGCCAGTCTGAGAGTTGTGAGCTTCAGAGAAGCTTTAATTTGCATTTCTCTAATAAGTAATGATTTAGAGCAATTTTTCATATGAGTATGGGTTGCTTTGATCTCCTCATCTGTAAATTGCCTTTGCATATCCTTTGACCATTTGTCAACTGGGGAATGGCTTTTTTAAAAAATATGACTCAATTCTCTGTATATTTTAGAAATGATTTCTTTGTCAGAATCATTAGTTGTAAAGATTGTTTCCCAGTTTACTACATTTCTTTTGATCTTGGTTGCAGTGGTTTTATCTGTGCAAAAGCTTTTTAATTTAATGTAACCAAAATCATCTAGTTTGTTTTTAGTGATGTTCTCCACCTCTTCCTTGGTCACAAACTGCTTTCCTTTCCATAGATCTGACAGGTAAACTACTCCTTGATCTTCTAGTTTGCTTATAGTATTGTTTTTTATGTCTAAATCCTCTATCCATTTGGATCTTATCTTGGTCTGAGGTATGAGGTGTTGATCTAATCTAAGTTTCTTCCATATTAACTTCCAATTTTCCCAGCAGTTTTTATCAAAGAGAGTTTTTATCCCAATAGCTGGACTCTGGGGCGGCTAGGTGGCGCAGTGGATAAAGCACTGGCCCTGGAGTCAGGAGTACCTGGGTCCAAATCCGGTCTCAGACACTTAATAATTACCTAGCTGTATGGCCTTGGGCAAGCCACTTAACCCCATTTACCTTGCAAAAACCTAAAAAAAAAAACCCCAACAAACCAATGGCTGGACTCTGGGTTTATCAAACAGCAGATTACCATAATCATTTCCTGCTATTGCACCTAGTCTATTCCACTGGTCCACCACTCTATTTCTTAGCCATGCCAGACAGTTTTGATGACTGATGCTTAATAATATAATTTTAGATCAGGTAGGGATAAGCCCCCTTCTTTTGTATTTTTTTCATTAAATCCCTGGAAATTCTTGACCTTTTATCTCTCCATATGAATTTACTTACAACTTTTTCTAACTCATTAAATTTTTTGGAATTTTGATTGGTAGGGCATGGATTTCTTTATGAGACAAAAATCAAGATGAAGGAGACATCTTAATTAAAAAGAAAGAGAATAGATTATATAATAGTGCCTATTAGCAGGACTTTGCCCTCTGTCCTTGAATGGGAGATTGCAGTTGGCAGTTTTAGTTCAGGGTCTGCTCCATGTTACCACCAGAACCTCTTAAAACCCCTCCAACCCTGACTCTCCTCTTCCTTCTCTCTCTCTTCTTTCTGCTCTTCCCCATCCCCCATCCTCTCTCTTTCATCTCTCTCATTCCTCTCAGATGCCACATCTCATAGGTCCCAGTGCTGTGGGATGAGGAAGGGGAGAGGGACAAAAGTGGAGGAGTCCATCATTGCTGCTGCAGCTGCAGAGCTCAACCAGTAGTCCTAGCTCCTTTCCTTCTCTGTTCTTCCTCACACAGACTGTGAACCTTTTTGAAAACTCCTGGACATGGCTCATATCTACCTCCCAGACTAACCATCAAAATTGTCCAAATTTTTGTCTATAGTGAAAGGGAACACTTGTGCCTCTGAACTACAAATCCCCATATGGGATTTTTCCAAATAAATTATTTTTGCCAAATCATTAGAGAGAAAGAGGGATGAAAGAGAACTCTTATCTTAGGGGAAACACTATTGAATATAAAAGAGCTACAATGAATGAACACAATAGAAACATGTAATTACATAATTGAGACAATGCTTGCAGAAGGTCAAATTACAAAATTTTTCTATCATTCCAAAATACTCTTTACAGGAATCAAATTGAACCTGATCACGTTCATTTTTTCCCCATGCTCATTAGACTGCTTCCAACATTACTCATTTTCTTATCTAGTGCTTTTTTGTTAATGTTTCTAGCAAGAGTTGCCCAACAATTTTGATTAAAAACTAAATTAAGACAAATAATCTTTATTGTCCTACTTTACAGTTAATGCTTTTCTGAATGCTGTATTTCATTCCTATTTTTTAGGCAGATGCTCATTTTGGAATGATTTGATCCAACTTTTATTTTGTAATGCATTTTTAAGAAATGGTTACATGATATATGAAGTGCACTAAAAGTAATGTTTTATTTATTATGAAACAATTAAACTTAAAATTAAGAGAACAAGCTGCTATTTCCACTGACTGTTCATTGTTGGTTCCAAGAAAATAGATTAACAATAGATAGTGTAGATATATCATAGAAAGATGAGAGGCAATTTGAGATTATCTTTTCTCAGTCATCTTCACCGCAGATCTTCAGGAGGGCAGTCTCATAGTCCCCAGAAGTATCTGACTGCAAGAACAAAATCAGATCAGGTAGGGAGTGAAACAGAGACAGTACTAATAAAAGAGGCTTTTAAAAAAAGCAAAAGATATATTCTCATACCCTTTGATCCAGCAATACCACTACTAGGTCTATACCCTGAAGAGATGATGAAAAAAGGTAAAAACATCACTTGTACAAAAATATTCATAGTAGCCCTGTTTGTGGTGGTAAAGAATTGAAAATTAAGTGAATGTACTTCAATTGGGGGAATGGTTTAACAAACTGGTATATGTATGTCATGGAACACTATTGTTCTATTAGAAATCAGGAGGGACGGGAATTCGGAGAAGTCTGGAAGGATTTGCATGAACTGATGCTGAGTGAGATGAGCAGAACCAGTAAAACACTATACACCCTAACAGCAACATGGGGGTGATGATCAATCTTAATGGACTTGTTCATTCCATCAGTGCAACAATCAGACACAATTTTGGAGTATCTGCAATGGAGAATACCATCTGTATCCAGAGAAAGAATTGTGGATTTTAAGCAAAGTCCAAAGACTATTACCTTTAATTTTTAAAAAAAAAAGTTATCTATTATGTAATTTTTGCTATCTCTTATACCTTATTTTTCTTCCTTAAGTATATTATTTCTCTCTCATCACATTCAATTTAGACCAATGTATACCATGGAAACAATGTAAAGATTAACATATTGCCTTCTGTGGGGGTGGGGGAGGAAAGTAAGATTAGAGGAAAAATTATAAAATTCAAAATAAATAAAATCTTTTTTTAAAAAAAAAAGAAAAAGGTATATTTTCCACAATAAAGGGAGATTCTTTGGGGGTTTTTTGGTTTTGGTTTTGAACAACAACAAAGCATTTATTAGATGATCATGTCTGTGTGTATGTGTGCACTTATGTACTGGGGTTATAAAATCAAAAATAAAATGAATCCATGCCCTCAAGAAGCTTATATTCTGACATCAATCAAAGTCTTATTTCTAAGGGAGACTCTTTGGAAAATGGATTAACAGGGACCAATTTAGTAAACTATAAGTATAATTCTTTCTTCTAAACCCCCTATTATGAATATTTAACAATCAAAGACTATTTATGTTAATTACTTCCCATATATTGCATATGTATAATAACTTCTTGGATTACATAGATTAATACATTCAATCTTTATAAAGATAACATTAATCCTAAAATCCTATAAAACTGAGGATAAAATAGTGGGGGGAAAAAGATGAGAATGGTGCTGAGGACTTTTTTTCCAAAGCTCAGCTCTTCCCTTACCAAGTAGTATATCTGGGACAGGTTATTTTACTTCTCAGTATTACACAAGGATTGGACTAAATCCTTTTTAAGGTCCCTTCTGAAACTGATAGTCAATATACTTTTATAATTCTTTGGTCATTCTTAGTTTTAATATAGAACTGATTTTATTTAAAATGGGGGGGGGGGAGTGACCCTTTATGAAAGGAGAAACCAGGGATTTCAAGCTCTTCTGACTTGGCTGATGTGTTGGTTAGTTTTAATGATTTGCTTTTTTTTTCTCTCCTCTCTTTTTTATTCTTTGTTACAAGGAATGTAAAGGGAACAGAGAGGAATATCTTTTTAAATGAAAATAATGAAAAAAAAATAAATGAAAATAATGGAAAAATAAAAGATATCTTTTTAATTAGAGAAAGAAATGGAAATGGGCTCTCTCCTTCCCCCCCACCTCATCCTGTATCTTTTAAAAGCAAATTTCCCAGTCTTTTTTCTCAACAACCACCCCAAATCATTCTGGTTCCAAAATTCTGGTCTCTAGATTTGTTAAATTGTAAAGTTTTATCCAGGAAAAATCTCACCTTGACTTGTCTTGCTTATAAGTTTTCTGTGATTTTTTTTATTATTGTAGTTCAAACCTGAAGGTGAAAATCTTATTATTTGATAAGTTGTATAATTGCAATATTTCCAATGAGCAACAGAAAGGTGGACAAGTCACTAAAAATGGGGCAAGGACAAAAATACCATACAATCATTAATAAATGTAATTGGATTGGAATGACACCCAGTGGTTGTGCACAGGTTTCCTTTGGGCATATTCATTCTCCATTTCAGCTTGATCCTCATTGTCTTTGATCATTATTTCTTTTCTCCATAGTAAAATTTTTCTTGAATTAGAGGCAGCTAAGCAATTTTTCAGTAACTTGTAAAGAATTTCACAAAAAAAAAGTCAACACTGGTCCTTTTGAACCAGGATTCTAAGAAGAAATAAAACATTACATATTTGTGTTCTTCTCTGATGCCTAATGTCATTGCCTCTTCTTAGAAAATCACTCAGTAATGAAAAAAATTAACACATTGTTGAAAGCATTCTCAGTATGAGCAAAATTTAGAAACAATCAATTCATCAATTAGCACTATGTGTTGGACACTGCTGGGACTACAAAGACCCACACACACAAACCCAAGAAAGCCTGTCTTCAAGGTACTTGCATTCTATCTGGGGAAACAACATGTTCACATATATAAGGAAGGCAATGAAGCATCAGAAGCTCTGTGTTCCAGTGTATGTCTTCCCGGTGGCAATGCCACTCCCCATGGTTGAAACCTCTCCATCCTCACATTCTTCTCTCAGAATCTCTAACTTCTTTCAAGTTTCATTCCAAGTGGCATCTTCTTCTTGAAGCTTTCCTACTAGCATCTTACTCCTCATTAGAATTACCCCTTCCTATTCATATTTTCTCCCTTTTAAAATTTGTATTTATATATATATATATATATATAGTAACTCCCAAGTAGAAGTCAAGTTTCTTAAGGAGGATTAGCTCATTTTTGAGGACACAATTTTCATATAGTAGGTACTTAAGTAGTTTTAGTCATTTTTCCATGTGAGGTTTCCATGGCAAAGATATTGGAGTGGTTTGCCATTTTGTTCTTCAGCTCATTTTATAGATAAGGAAATGGAGGCAAACAGGGGAAATGACTTGTCCGGGGTCACACAGCTAGTGTCTGAAATCAGATTTGAATCCAGGAAGATGAGTCTTCCTGACTCCAGGTCTGGCCAGCACTTAATTACTACTTGCTGAATTTGACTGACTTGAATTGAATTAGTAAGTATATGAGAGCAAATTTAATTTTTAGCACAGTACTTATATATAGTAGGTGCTTAATGAATCTTAATTGATCGTTCCCTAAAAATACAGAACTCACAAGATTATTATTCCATGCATAAGGATGATGATGATGATGACAAAAATATGACAATCATTATTCTATGCATGAGGATGATGATGGCAACAATAATTTTAACAATAATAGTTCTAGCACTTAGTTTGCAAAGGAATAAGCATATATTGTCAACTAATTGTACAGATAGTACAGTATTATAAAGTGTAAGAGAATAGACCAGTTTTGTACTGGCTCCAGAATGTGGCTTGGAAATTCCTCTGTAGCCAGAAACCCCAATATCAGTTTGGGCTCTTATTAGTTTGCCTCTGCTCTCAGAGACACTTTTCATTAAATCAAGGTTTATCTTAATTTGAGTTCCAGTTCAGAAATCAGAACTTTACTATAAATGCTCAGAGATCACACTAATATAGAGAAAATCTAAATTTCTTCCTTGAAGGATTCTGAGCAATAAACAGAGGCAGGGGGAACTTTTTTTTTTTTAGGCTTTTGCAAGGCAAATGGGATTAAGTGGCTTGCCCAAGGCCACACAGCTAGGTAATTATTAAGTGTCTGAGGCCAGATTTGAACTCAGGGACTCCTGACTCCAGGGCCGGTGCACTATCCACTGTGCCACCTAGCCTCCCCAGGAGAACTTTTTAAAAATAAAAATAAAAACAATCTTAGTGAAGAACAGGAAAATAATATGACTGTGATTATGACAAATGGAAATAGCAACAATAACAACAACAAACTCCAGATAAAGACAGTATTTTTGATGATTAACAAAATGAAAATGTACCTCCTTATTTCCTTTTTAGGAGTAACATAGCATACAGGGTCAGACTCAGATGATTAGTTGAACTGATCTTTCCCTTCTCTGTCATTTTTTTCCCTTTGTTATCAGGATAGATGAGGAATTGAAAATGTGGGGAAAAACTTTTTAATCCATATATTTAAAACTGCTGTCAAATCTCACCTTAATGGCTGAATAGAGGGAAGACCCATAATGCTTCTTGTACGCTGCTCGAATATCCAAAAGGTCAATTTCTGATCTGGAAACCATTATTCGATTCAGGGTCGATTCATCAGTGCCAGCACCCTGTCAGAAAATAAAGACATCAATAATGTGACTATCACTGAATTGAAAATCAACATGTATCTTCATCTATATAGAAAAGGCATTAAGATACAGAATCATCAGGATATCTAATTTCCATGAAACAAGCACTAACTCTGAGAAGACAACCTGAGGTTATATCCTTCCTCTGATGCTCTCCTCAAAGCCCCCCATATAAAGAGGGCTCAGAAGACCAGTCAACTCTTTATTTCTAACCAGTTGCTCTCTTTGGATTTGACTCCTCCATCATTGTACTTCCCCCCCCCACCCCCTCACTTTTTAGCTTCCTTTTATGTGTGATCTTCCATTAGATTGTAAGCTCTTTGAGGGCAAGGACTCTTTTCCCCCCCTCTATCTGTATATCCAGTACTTAGCATACTAGGCTTTTAATAAATGTTTATTGCGTTTGTATTGTAATTAAGACAATGACCTGTGTGACTAGTCACTTCAACTCCCTGGAACTCCGTTTCCTCCTCTATAAATTAAATGGGTCTGACACAATGGACATCCAAGACCCCTTCCAATCAGACTCCTTGGATATCTCTGACAGAGCTCACATTCATTAGTATATTAGTACATTTGCAGCAATGTATAATGGACCAAGTAAGAAAGAGGGTAGATTAAAGGAAAATAAACCCTTCTTTCTTCATATATTCTTAGGACTTTAATTTTTACATTTATATCAGTTGATACCAACAAATACATAAGAATTGGGCATAATAATTCCAGCCCCCCAGCCATATCTATCTAGCAACAGATTCTATACAAATTTAGGGAAAAGATAGCTTAATTCAAATATGAAATAAACATAAAATTCCATCACTAGAATTCCATAATTACATTGTCCTTATCTCTCCCTCCTTCTCTCCCCTTTTCAGGAAACTAAACACAGGATTAAATTAGAGACTAACCTTCAAAGCCTTGTGCAGTCTTTCAGCTAAAAAGGCAGGGGTGTTCTTCACACAATTAACTGTTTTTAAAAAAAGCAAGATAAAGTTCAATTTTAAAGGAGTTCAATCTATGGCAATACTTTCCCAAGACTTTTGGGAGTCAACTTGTGCATTCAACTAGGAAAAGTCTATGCTTGAAGCCATCCCAGACTCTACCATAGATCCATTTGTGCGAACATTCAGGACAATGCTAGGTCACACAGATCATGAGAACGTTTCCCAAAGACACTCCATTTCCTTGAGTCACTTATTAGGAAGGGAATGGATGAAATAACTCAATATTCTTTATTATTCCAAAGCAGCAGTAACCTGGGTTTGCCTTGATTATATTCCAAAAGGAATCATGATTATCCATCAAAACAATCTTCTTGGCACAAAATGCTGCAAAGGTGTTCATCCAAATATCTCACTAGGCAAGATATGATCCAGCAGTTGAATTTAAAATGAGACTTCCCCCCAGCAACATATTATTTTAAATGACACAATTTGATTTATAAAGTGGATACAACAATTAGATTAGACCTGGAACTAGTCATCTGCAAAATACCATAGTCTTCACCTCTTCATGTTGTATGCAATAGAGACAACATATGAAAAACAAGATAGGCAAAAATATGAAGAAATGAATTTCTCCTGAATAACAATGAAATCATAAGTAACATCAAATTCTGCTAGAAATAAATCCATTATTTATTACAGGACATTTTTACTCTTGAAATATTAAAAATCTGATCTGCAGAGCAATGAATAGATTTTGTAGTTAATGAATTCTGAGGAGCACTTCAAGATCAGGGAGCATAATTCTTCTATAATTACATGAAGAAAGTAAATATTCTGGGGAAAAATTTAGACTTATTTTGATTTTTGCAAAAGATGTAAGGAAAATATGGAGAGAAAAGAACTAAGAATTCAGATGTGGCTAGGGGAAAGGGTGAGGTAATTATGAAATATCATAGAGTAGTAAGGCATGAAGGGACCCTTGAACTTATCCTGGGCAAAACTTGCAAGAATTTGCTAAAAACTGAAGCCCTCTAAAATTTGTTATGACTTAGGTCCTTGGAGTATCATTGAATCTAACCACCTCATGTGGAAAATAAGGAAACTGAGACCCTGAGTGATGAAGGAACTTATACCAGAGCACATGGGTAGGAAGGAATGAAGCAAGATTCAAACCCAGGTCTTCTGAAAGTTAATCCATTCTTACTCAGGTTTTAAAATGCATGTGTCTTCTCAACTCCTTCTAGACATAATACTTGGCATAAAAAAAACCCTATCGTCCTAAGAATCTTAACTAAGAGAGCAATAGAAACAGCTCAGCCTTAAAATGAAATATAAAGATTACTCTCAAACTTTTATTTGCCACCAGTCTTGTTCTTGCTCCTTTAAGATTATATTTTTTTCCTTTCTTGTTAGATGTCTATGTTCTCCCCTTGTAGTAATTTGCTTTGTAGAACCAAGAAATCCTATATTCATTAGTTAGTCACCAGAGTGACTCCATTAGACATAAATCAGGGCTTGTAGCTCACAAGATGAGGCAATCTCAAAAGTGACTTTCTGGATTTACAAAAACACTAAAATTCAAGTTACTTGAATTTTAAACCAGTAATTCTAAGGATCTGTTTTTTTTAACCACCAAATTACAAACATCACAGACCCAGGATTAGTGTGCAAATAGTCTCCTTGATCCAAGGCAATATGCTATTTGGGGAAAGTTTCTTTACTCCTTAGGACCTTGGTGTCCTTATCTGTCATATGACAGGGTTGGACTAATTGATGATTCAATGTTCTTTCTCAACTCAAAGTCCAAGTTACCAAGTCAACACAATTTTAGTACCCTTAATTTTTACCTAACCTTGTAAGTTTTGCTGAAGATAAATTTGAGGCACTTTTTAAGTCCTACTATTCTATGACACTTCGTATTTACTTCACCCTTCCCATATCTATAGAAGAATTCTTGGTTCTTTTCTCCCTATCTTTTCCTTAAATTAAAACATTCCTAAGAATATTTACAACCTCAGAACTCAACCTTTAATCTTACTACTTAGCAACAACAGGCTGAGAAACAAAGAGTAAACTGTGATAAGAATTCAGAAACTACAAAGAAAAATATTCACAAATAGACCTGATGAAAGAATTGGATTTGTAGTCAGAAATATTTGGTTCAAATTCAGGCTTTACTATCTACTATTTGTGTTACTCTGGAGAAATTACCTCACACCTTCTTGACCTCCATTTTTTCATCCATAAATGAAGATACTGGCCTAACCCAAAGTAAGCATTTAATAAATGCATCCCTCCTCCTTTTCTGCTTTTCTTTCCCCTTTCATTCCTTTCTTCCTTGCTTCTTTCCTTCCTCCCATCCTTCCTTGCTTCCTTTTTACATCCCTTTTTTTAAACTGTTTTTCTCTTCCTTCTTTTCTTCCTCCCTTCCTTCCTCTTATCATCTCTTTCTTCTTTCCATCATTTCCACCTGCCTGAGGCACAGAAGGGAAAGACAGAAGAAACAGTCCTAGATCTTAAGATGTTCACAGTCTAAAAGATTCTTAAACCAAGATCTGTTCTACTAACTAAAAAACATTTTGACAACTGTATTTCTTTTAATTTCTTTTTTTAATTTATGGAATAAAGCAAGTATTCCTATGATATAGTACAATAAAAATGATGATTGCATATGAAACTGCAAATTTACTCTTTATATTTTACAATTCCTTTCAAATATATATAACTGAATTTGAATATAATTGGTTTCCTCTGTAATCCTGTATATTTTATTTTTTGCATTTAAAATCATTTTTCAAAGAAGAGGTTGATAGGCTTTTTCCAACTGCCAAAGAAGCCCATAATACAAAGAAGTTTAAGAACCCCTGCTCTTATGGGAGAGATAAGACAAATTAAGCAACTTGCAAAGATAATTTTTAAAATAAATAAAAAAATAGCTAGGTAAATGCCAAGAGCTTACCTATAGCCAGGAGCAAATCTTCAAAATGACCTGACAACTCTCCCTTAATGCTGTCCTCAATGTTCTTTTGGCTGATGTTTCTGTATTCTTCAAAGGCTTTTAAAAAATAAAGAAACAAACAAACAAAAACACAATAGCCTGAGTATAGTAACCAATCATCATGAAGCCTAGCTGGAAAAGTAAAAGTCATTACCATTATTGAGCCTCATCAGCACCAAACAAAGCTCATAAGAAACCAATTGCCACAACTGCTGTCTAAGGCATCAGCATCTAGTCATTTAACATTTTCTTTGTGGAAAAGATCAGGAGGCAAAATTCTAACTATATTTTTTAAAGGCAAACACTTTCCTAAGGCTATTTATTGAGATTAGCTGGAAAGGTTAAATAAAAGTACAATGAAAACATTTGACTTTGTATTGTTTCAAAGTAAAGCACGATAACATAAAATATTATGTATACAGGGAGAGAGAAAGGGGGAAAGTATCTATATAGTAGCAACTATGAGTTATTATGAGGGCACCATGGTGTGCAGAGTGCTGAGTCTTTATCTTCCTGAGTTTAAATCCAGTCTCAAACACTTACTAGAAGAGTAAGTCACTTCACCCTGTTTGCCTCAGTTTCCTAATATGTAAAATGACCAGAAGAAAAAAAATGGCAAGCCACTCCACAATCTTTGCCAAGAAACTTCAGGTGGAGGCACGAAGAGTTGGACATGACTGAAACAAGCAAATAAATATGAAGAAAGTCAATAAAGGTCTCATACCGGTGTCAGAACTACAAGTGAAACCAAAGTGACCCCCATTCAAGACAACCCCGAGTGGGAACATAAAGAGTTGGACACAACCAAAGAACTGAACAGCAACAACAAAACAACTGGTCATAAATCCTTTTACAAAGATTATCTCATTTGATTCTTACAGTGACTCTGGATGGTAGATACTCTCAGTATCGCAGCTTGCAGATGAGGAAATTGAGGCAGACAGAGGTGATATGATTGCCCAAAGTCACACAGCTAATGAATGTTTGAGGTTGGATTTGAATTCAGGTCTTCCTGAATTCAGGTCTAGCTATTTACCGTACACCAGCTGCCTCACTACAAAGTAAAGACATTCCAAATTAGGAAGAGTTCTTCAGTTAAGCAGAGATTCTCTCAACCAGCACATAATGGAATCCTTTCCCTTAATCATTTACAGAGTAGCAAAGGGGAATGGGAAAGAAACAAAACATTTATTGAACATCTACTATATGCTTGACATTGTGATAGACACTTTTGAGAAAATACCTATCTCCCCATGTACATGTAGGTTGAAATTGTAGCTCATTATGGTCCTCAGAACATCCCACCACTTGGTATAGTAAGTAATTATGTTTGTAACCAGTATACGGTAATAATAAATGGGAACTGGGAACTAAGAGAAGTCACTTGCCAAAACCACTTCTGAAATTAGGGTCGCATCCAGAGAAAAGGCACTAAATTAGGAGAAGCCAACTAGATTCCAGGAAATGATGTTCTGTCTGTGAGCTAAGCACCAGTTTTGTAGTGGTTCAGTCATAACTCCATTTGGGATTTTCTTGGCAAAGATACTGGAGTTGTTTGCCATTTCCATCTCCAGTTCATTTTACAGATAAGGAAACTGAGGCAAACAGGGTGAAGTGACTCACCCAGAGTCACTCAACTAGTATGAGTCTAAGGTCACATTTGAACTCGTCTTCTTGATCGCAGGCCCTACTACCACCTAGCTGCCCCACAGTAAGCATCAGACATAAACAGTAAAACCAGAAGAATGTTAAGCTAATAAAGAAAACCTAAAGTGGCACTGATACCTTTGAAATGATGTTGATATGATAATGAGTCAAGCCCAAGATGGTAGAGATAAGAGTTTCTTTGCCCAGCCCTCCCTCACTTAAATCCAATTCATTTGCAAGTCATGGCACCATCATGGCATCATGAATATATTTAGACATTTGCATGTGTATACATATATTTCTGTATCTGTATAAAATATATACACTTCAGATTTGGTCTGTGTATATATAGGGCAAAGAACAATAAATCTATCCCCCAGGTAGAACTAGAACATACCTTGTGGATGCATGCTATACAAGTGCTCCAAACCCATCTGCAGTTGCATGACTGTATGTGCCCCAGCTCTCCCTCAAGTCTTTCCTACACCCCATTCCTTGCACCATCACCACATCATCTGCCTGTATACTGTCTTAGTAAAGTGTGGATGATGCATTTTCTTCTTGCTGCCAAGCATGATTTTTATTGGTGAGTATCTAAAGAATGGATCCTATTCACTTTGACCCAACTGGGAACCCCTTTTTGGATCTCCTTCCCAAGGCATAAGTTTAAGGATTCCTGGGCTAGAACTTCATTTGTCAACAGTCACACCTACTGTTAGCAGGTTTGCCATGGTGAATTCACTGATAGAAAGGGAAGGCTGACATTGGAACCCCTCCAGATAGGAACCTGCCCTCAGTTGGATTTAATGGAACAACAGATCTTAGTCTCCCTGAACGTCCTTCTTGGAAGCATCCTAGTGACTTGGAAGTGATCATGGCTTCTTAAAGGTTCTATTAAGGGAACATAAGCTCTGGTCAGTCCTACCAACTCTAAAGACTTCAGATATGGTCCCAGTAGAGAACTTTGTCTGCTGTCCAAGCACCACTTGACCTAAGTCACGGGAGACTTTTCCCAAAGAAGTTGGTCAATAGACAATGGATTTCATCAATCCATCAAGCATTCATTATGTGACTATTCTGTGCCAAACACTCTACCAGAGAGAACAAGATTGCTTAGGATATAAAAAAGAGAACCAATTCCTACTCAAAAGGAGCTTAGAGGCTAATGATGAAGACAACAAGTTCATAAAATATAGATACACAGAAGAAATTTAAAGGGAATAGATTTCAACATATCCATGCATGCATACTTATATTTATGGATCTGTATATAAATATATTCCCTTTAAATTTCTTCTGTGTATCTATATTTTATGTGAACTTACACAAATTTAAGGTGATTATATCTAGAATAATGCATGTATATGTACATATACACACACACATGAATTTAAGGTGAATATATTTAGATATGCATGCATCATACATGCATACAGCTAAATATATATTCACTTCATTCATACACATAAATATACACATGCATATGTCTAAATATATTCATTTTAAATTTGTTCTATGTATATTTTATATGAACTTGTTGTACATATATACAAAGGTATTTGTATATCTATATATTTATTTAAATATATATATATATATATATATATATATCCCACACACATCTTAATATATTTAAACACAGATACTGTAGTTACCATCAAGGTAGTTTGGGACAGAGTGTACTCACAATCATGAGACTCAGAAAGGATTCCAAGCGCCTGAGCAGCATTTTGAAGGAAGAAAAGCCTTGATAAGTTGGAGGTAAAGAGGGAATTTATTCACTGATAATCGTGAAGCATAAAAATATTCCTTGACCTTGAGTGGAGGTCTCCCACTCCAACTATCTGAAGACCTTAGAATGTCTCTCCCCAAGGCCTGGTCCCCTCCCCCCTCAATGGAAAGGTGTTTTGGGGGGACATTCCATGTTGTGGAGGGATCCAAGTGGGTCTACTTTCATTTCTCTCTTACCCCATTCCCCACTTTCAAAACTTCATAACCCTGTCCCCATGTTACTGTATACTCTCCCTACTCCCAGTACTTCAGTTTACTTTTGTGTGCGCATTAGAATGTTAGCCCCTTGAGAACAGGAACTGTCCTTGTATGTCTAACTTAATTAAGTCTTATTTCCTTCTTTCCTTTTTCCCTGCCTCCTTCTTTCTCTTCTGCTTCTTCCTTAATTCCAGAAATAAGGAATTCTAGCTATTTCTGACAAAAAAAAACAAAGCTGAAAAGTATCTACAACCCAAACATCATAGTCAAGAGAAACATAAAATAGCTATGACACAGCAACTTAAAGAGACTTTACAGGGATGAAAGGTTTACATTCTAAAAGGGAAAATGATACCAGGCTTCCCTTGGAATCTTGATACCATCAAGGGTCATAGACAGCATTTAATAAAGATGAAGGACTGAGAGTGATGTTGCTGTATTTTGATCATAAAAGAAGAAAGGAAAGGAAAGAAAGAGAGAAGAAAACTGGAGAAATGATCTATCTCGAATCTTTCTCACATAATAAAGGTATAGAAAATAGAACACTATATAAACAAGAAGTAAGGAAGTGGGCATCACTTGAGCTTCACTTTTATGTAAGTTAGAAGAATATAGAACAGGCACACATAAGGGTTGGATATAGAGATATCTCCAAGACAGCTGAATTTTCAAAAGAATTGAGATCTTTTTCAGATGAATTACCTTTTTTAGTCATTCCCTATCATCTTCTTCCTACCAGAAAGAATTAAATATTCACAGATGCTAAAAAATTATTTATTTGTTTTTTTGCAAGGCAATGGGGTTAAGTGACTTGCCCAAGGTCACATAGCCAGACAATTATTAAGTATCTGAGATCGGATTTAAACTCAGGTCCTCCTGACTCTGGGGCCAGTGATCTATCCACTGTGCCACCTAGTTGCCCCTAAATATTTACATATTTTAAAGTTGTATTATAATGTTATTAAAACCCCAAAACAAGGGGCAGTTAGGTGATGCAGTAGATTGAGCATGGGCCCCGGAGTGAGGAGTACCTGAGTTCAAATCTGGCCTCAGACACTTAATAATTACCTAGCTGTGTGGCTTTGGGCAAAACACTTAACCCCATTGCCTAGCAAAAAAACCTAAAAAAAAAAAACCCCAAAACAACTTCTATCTCCCAGGATGTATCAAAAACAAGGATGGATTGATGGAAGAAATCTCTTATCTTTTACATTCGAGCCTTTCCCTTCTCTATATTCTAACAGGCTGCACTGCAAGAGTTGCCTTCTTCCTCCTGTCTCTCTACAATTAACTGTACTTTATAACCTATTTATCTTTCAAACAAATAGGGTCTTCTTGTCTTGGGTTATGGCTCCAATTTCCCATCTTTTTGCCCTTCAAAAGTCAAAAGCAAGACACATTTGAGTAAAAACAACCCAATATGGTCTAAGATGAATTGATTTCATACTTAGTCTCAGTTGAGGAAAGCTCCTTAGACACAGGATTTCGATGAACTTGTCTTCATCTGTGCCCCATCTCTTCTCACCAGCTTCATAAAGGATCTATTACAAGAGAGAGATCATCACTTCAGTGCTACAATGCACACACCCAAAAGTGTTGCTGTTGCTGTTTTTATAAATCATGTATTTCTAAAGGATATGGGGCTTGGAAGAAAGGGAGGCATTACCCTTTTTATTTATCTATTTAATGGAATAAAACAAGTATTTCTATAATAATAAAAAAGATGACTGCACATGAAACTTCAAGTCTATTATGTAGAACTTTGCTGGTCTGTTTAAATATATGATCATTATCTTATAAATTTCTTTATTTCCTTCTCTGCTCCCTTGCCCTACAGATGGCTACCATTAGAAATATATATTATATATATGAATCTTCTTTCTTTTTTTTTAGGTTTTTGAAAGGCAAATGGGGTTAAGTAGCTTGCCCAAGGCCACACAGTTAGGTAATTATTAAGTGTCTGAGGACCCAAGAAATATATATATATATATATATATATATATATATATATATATATATATATGTAAGCATCTCCCTTCAAAAGTAAGAAATGTGTGTGTGTGTGTGTGTGTGTGTGTGTGTGTGTGTGTGTGTAAGCATCTTCCTTCAAAAGTTCTTTTTTAAGGGCAGCTAGGTGGCACAGTGGATAGAGCACTGGCCCCGGAGTTAGGAGTACCTGAGTTCAAATCCGGCCTTAGACACTTAATGATTACCTAGTTGTGTGGCCTTGGGCAAGTCATTTAACCCCATTGCCTAGCAAAAAAAAGTTCTTTGTAGTTAATTTGAATATTTTTAACAGTCAAAATGACATATTTGCTCAAAGTCATTTTTAAAATAATATTGCTTTTACTATATACAATGTTCTCTTTGTTCTGCTCATTTCACTCCCTATTCTTTCATGCAGGTCTATTCATGTTTTTCTAAGATCATTGAGCTTATCATTTCTCATAGCATGATAGTATTCTATCACAAACATAAAACATCACTCAGCTTAATTACTTTAAAAAATTGCTAATTTTTCCAACTTTAAATCAACAGTTTTTATTTCCCCCCCCCCCCCCCGCCACAGCTTATAATTGTTTGCATAATGAGACATGTCAAAGAAAGTAAGGGGAGGGGCAGCTAGGTGGCACAGTGGATAGAGCACCAGTCCTGGAGTCAGGAGGACCTGAGTTCCAATCCAGCCTCAGATACCTAATAATTACCTAGCTGTGTGGCCTTGGGCAAGCCACTTAACACCACTGCCTAAAATAAATAAAAAATTTTTAAAAATTAAAAAAAAGAAAGTAGGGAGTCACCAGGGACAGTGGGAAGCATATTCCCCAAGATGCTTTCCTTTAGAGAAAAGAAACCAAATCCAAAATTAACTAGTAAATGTGCCTCTCTTTGTCACCACAAAGACAGAAATGAAAGGATGTAAAGTGACTGAAGGGAAAAATCAGTATCTATGGCATTTCGCTTTTCAGAGATTGTTTCTAACCTGGGCATCCTTTTTTGCAAGATATTCATCCACTTTCAGACTTTCATCTCTTCTGCCCTGGAACAAGAACAAAGGCAAAAAGAGACATTCATTAAAATAGAGAAAATTCTAGGACATCTCTATCTATGATACAATACTATTACATACAAATACACTCACTTCTAATCAGCAAGAGACCTCTCTCTAGTGTCATATCTATCCATCACACAGTCAACCAGATGTTTGGCTGGTATACTGCATGTCTTGTTAGCAGTTGCAGTTAGTATGGCTTATTTGAAATTTACTTTGTGACCTTTCTTCATATATAAACAGTTCTGTTAATGGTCTGGTAAAGCAGAATGGCCCTGCTTGAATTACTCAGAAAATTCTAACAGAATGGCCCTTTCAAAAATTAATAGCTCCAAAATAATTTTTCCCTCACTTCAAACAATAGGTATAAGTTTGTATGATTTTCAATTAGATGTTTCTCTTCTATATTGCACCTACCATGCGATCGGCAATGTGCTAAGTGTCTTATAATTACCTCATATAATCCTCGCAATAACTCTGGGAGATAGGAGCTATTATTGCCGTTACTTAACAGTTGGCAAAACTGAGGCAGATGATTGTCCAAGGTCACACAGCTGAATGTCTGATGGAGTATTTGAACTCAGGTCTTGAGAAAGCAAAAGACTATATATAGTTTAACATATACATATATAAATATATACATTTTAATAAATATTTATTGAATACCTATTATGTGTTCAGCACTCTGCTAAGTACTGGGAAAACACAAAGAAAGGCAAAAGGCAATCCCTTTCTTCAAGGAACTCACAGTACTTAGAGGAGAAAATATGTAGACAACTTTGGAATCCGAATGTTATATTTGAAATAAGAATCTAAAGAAAAATGCACATACCATAAGCATATATACATGTATGTATATGTCTGTATATATATTTGTCATCCTTTTTCAGTTCTAAATATGGTGCCTTCATTCTTTTAATATCAAAAGGGAGCAGAACCTGAAATTAGGGTAGGTGGCCACCAGGTGGTGCCAATACTTCAGTCATGCCCTCCTGGTCCAACCATCAGGGCTGGAATCCTTACCAGGCAGCCAGGGATTGTCCAAGAATTAGAAGATTTTTAGATTGGCTTAAAGAGGCAACTGATATGAAATTTATTTTAGTTAAACAAATGCCTGAATGACTAAGGCAGTCTGATCTGATAGCAAGTGCCTTGACCTGGAATCATGGAACTTAAGTTTAGAACCTCTGGTTCTATTGAAGTTGGAGTTCCAGGACTTGAGTTCAAATCCTGAAAACCACATAAACTCCTGGGCATCAGGGAGAGAAAAGATTTTTAATTCATTGTATTGCTATCTCCAGTGTTTAGCACTGATTCTTTCTTTTCTTTTCTTTTCTTTTTTTTGGAGGCAATTGGGGTTTAGTGATTTGCTCAAGGTCACACAGCTAATAAGTGTCTGAGGCTGGATTTGAATTCTTAACTCTTGAACCTCTGATTCTTTTATAAATGTTTGTTGATTGATATTGAAGAAGCAAGCAACTTACATCTGCCAAAGTCAATAGTGCTTTTCTGAAGTCTCCAGATGTCTCTGAACTAATGTCATCACAAAGGCTCTTCTTATATGCTAAAACCAAACAATAATAAAAGTAAACTACTGCATACTAAAAAACATTTCAGCATAAGACAGAAAACTTTCACAGTAATACAAGGACCTATTTATGTAACTGATCTTATTTTTCCCAAGAAGAGTATTAGAATGTTGATTGCATTTTTCATAATCAATTTTTTTAAAAATAGAAAGTGAAAAAGAAGTAAAAGAATTTTTAAAAGGAAAGAAATTTGGTATACCCTTCCCTTCTCCAAATATTCATTTTCCCTGAGCAACAAAGTCTTATTATTATTATATTAAAATTTTTTTACAATTAAGCATTTGCTCTCTCTCTCCCTCCTTTCCTAACACACACACACACACACACACACACACACACACACACACACACACACGCAATGACCTCTGCAACAAAAAGACATAGTCAAGCAGAACATCTCCCCATATTGATCACATCCAAAAAGTACATGCCTCACTCTGCAAACCTTATCCTGGAGGTGGGCAGCATTCCAAATGATTGGTGCTTTGAAATTGTGGTTGAATGTTGCATTGATCAGTGTTCTTTCAAGATGGTCCATTTTTACACCTTTAATGCTATACTCTAATTCATTCTCCTGGTTCTGTTCACTTCATTCAATATCAATTCAAAGTGACATTTAAAGGATGCCCATTTCCCTATCCCTTCCTATATATTACAACTTTTCCTCTTCAGGTATGTGAGATAAGTTTTCTGCCCCTTCCCCATTTCTTCTCTTTCTTTCCCTTGACTTTCCTTTCTTCTTTTAAGATCATCAAAACATAACACAAGTCCCCCCTAGGTCTTCCATCTTAGTTAATTCCCCCTGTGACTCTTGCTGACATCATAGGCATTCTTTCTCATTAGAATTTAAACACTTGATCCATAAGTCTCCTCATAGACAACTTCTATTTGTCTTTTTTATAATGTTCTTTACTCTAGTGTTTGTAATTCAAAATTTCTATTCAGCTCTGAAAATTTCATCAGGAAGCTTGAAAATCCATGGTTTCATTAAAAATCTATTTTCCAGGGGGAAGCTAGGTGGTACAGTGGATAGAGCACTGGCCCCAGAGTCGGGAGGACCCGAATTCAAATCTAGACTCAGATACTTAATAATTACCCAGCTGTGTGGCCTTGGGCAAGTCACTGAACTCCAATGTCTTTCAAAAAAATAAAAAATATATATTTTCCAGTCAGAAAAAAAGACACTTTTAAAGAGGGACAGGGTGAGAGAGAGAATAGAAGAAATAGGGAGAAATAGCATGGAGAAAAATCCGAGGTAAAAAAATCCATTTTCCCTCTAGTATTACGATATTATTCAGTTTTGCTATATAGACTCTTGGCTGGAAATCTATGTTTGGCTTTAAGAAATAAATTATTCCAGACTTTCTTAATTTCTTTATGTGCAATGGGCAACAAGGTTGCCCCTCCTGTGAATCTGGACTTCTACTTGTCCAAGAGCACAGCCTTTCCCTGAACTGAAATGTTCCCTGTGGTACTATTGCCCAGTGCCATCCCCAGTGTCTGTAGATCCCTCTGTCTTAGAAAAATGAGTCACTGTGATTTTTTTCTTGGATTCCCCCAAAACTTTTGCTTCATGCATTTTTTTAACGTTTGGAGTTTCATAGGGCTTGCTATAGTGTTTTCACCTCCTCTCTAATGACATTAATAGATGCTTAGGATCCTCTCAACCCTGGAATTATGATTGTATGCAGTAATATATAATTTTTCCTCATACTAATCCAGATGGTTGGTTCAATTAAGCAATATTTCTATAAGGTAGGAGTGAGGAACCTTTTTTTCCTGCCAAGGGCTATTTGAATATTTATAACATCATTCAACATCATTTGGCTAAACATTTAATTAATTCACTCATAAAAAGTTCCCAGATTTATTAAATTTTGAGGTCCTCTTGCAGTTGCCTTGGCAGCACCAGATCAAATGATTTTGTGAACTGGAAGTTCCCCAGTTCTGCTATAGGGTAAAAGTTTATGTATCTATTAGTTCAAACCCATAAATCATGGTAGCTGATGGCATTGTGCAGAGCCATGAGTAAGGAGGACTTAAGTTCAAATCTAGCTTCAAACACTTACTAGCTGTGCAAACTTGGGCAAGTCACTTAACTTCTGTCTGCCTCAGTTTCTTCAACTGTAAAATGATGTTCATAATGGTACCCATTCCACAGGTTGTTGGGAAGATCAAATGAAATATTTTATATACATACATATATATATGTATACACACACACACACACATATATATATATTATTCATATAATATATATATATTTTCCAGGGCTATGAGTTTTATTTTATTTCTCCTCCATTAACCTTATGTGATGGTTTCTAACTCAAATAACATTGACATATCTCTTTCCTTATTCTAAATACAATTCTTTTTCCCACCTTAAGGTCAAGATGGTGGGAGAATTGAGCAACATGTCCATTTTTCCCAAAATGTACATGACTACTCATGTCTAAATGGCCATATGGTGGAAAGTCCCCTTACCTGTATAATAAGCCTGGGAGATCTCCTTCATTTGCTTGCTACTCCTAGAAGCTAGAATTTCAATCAAGGAACTCTCATTAGTTCCAGTGCCCTGAAACAGAAATATGGATTTTCTAAGAATGTTAATGTATTTTTACCCTTTTTATTTCAGTCTTAGCAGAAGGGAAAAGTAGTTTCCAGCAAATTAATTATATCACATATCACACTAAAATAGCTTTCTAAGCCTCAGTGATTTTGTCATTAACATAACACAAATATTCTGGAATTGGTTAGCATTAAAAAAAATTACAAAGCTTCTGGAAAATGAAGAAAACAATAATTCCTAGTGGAAGTCTAATTCGCCAAACTATGGTACATGCTCAGAGATGTCATTCTTAGCTCCTGTTAACTATCCGGGAGTTTGTGGGTGTTCTATGGGTCATATGAGACTTGGACTAAAATGTTTGTACTTTGAGCTGACAGAGTTTTCATAGATTGCAGAGATGGAAAAATTGATGATTCAGTAGGGATTTTAAAAAGTGACCCCACTCTCAGTTCCATTCTTGTTTTCTAGCTATGATCTGCATCAATATTGCTTTGAGATTCTTTCCAAGAGGGAGTTGGGGGAAAATAGACTTGTTGCTAAATCCCCCCATCACTCTGACCACCATGTGGCCATGAGCGCATGGCCACCAAAGAACATTACTTGCTTAGGAAAGCTTGAGCCTGGTTTTGGGCTGCCTTTTGTGCATCTGTTCTCTTACTTCCAGGGCCATCTCCAGTCATCCTGATTCATATCTGGCCACTGGACTCAGATGTCTCTAAAGGAGAAAGTGAGGCTGGTGACTTAGCACGGCACCCCAACTCTCAATCCAATTCACATGCTTAACATGTCGTCACCTCCCTGATGTCATCTTCAAGAACATCATCACCATCGTGATCATTGTCACGGTTCATCATCATGGTCATTGTCATCATCCAAACCCTAAGCAAACAAGTGTCTAGCCTGAGATGGAGATGTCCAGATTTGAAGACAGCCTTGTGAGGTTGAGAAGACTAGTGTTCCAATGCTCCACTGGGTAATAGGGAAGGAGGCTCCAGCAACTACACCAATTCTTGGAGATCCAAGTCTGACCATTTACCGGCATTGCCAGGATGGTCCAGAGTCAAGGTAAAAGCAAAATCCCTGATTAACAATCTTAAAAAACCCTTTATTTTAAAAGAATTAATAAATTTTAAATTAATAAATTAAGTTATGAATCTTGTTATAATATACATGGTGAATCTTTTATGTTTAGCATTTCTTTTGTGTGCAGGAATAAAATATTTATCCCATACCTGATTCATATTGTACACTAAGTACCCTTCAATAATTTTTTTGGGGGGGACACTATATTTAAGCCATAATCTAAGGTCTAAGTAAAAATTTTCTCTAGGATGCTGCAGTAGTGATTTAATGAACCCAAAAATGTGATAAAAGGAAGCATAACTTCTCAATAGAGCACAGGTTCCCTAAGGACTAAATCCTGTCCAAACCACTTGCCTGGATTCAGAGAAGAAGGGCTCATTAGTAGAAAAGGGAGCAGAGCAATATTTCAGTTCACGGAAGCAGTGGTTCTTCAGTATTATACATTAATAAGTCATTTTAAAATGAAAGGACAAGGATCCTTAAAATCAGAAATCATGACTTGTCATGCAAAGGAGGGATTAGATTTGTTCTGTTTGGCCCCAGAGGGTGAAGCAACAAAGAAGAAAATTGAAGGCTGATGTCAGGAAAAATGTGCTAAAGGTGAGTTCTGTTCATAAGGGGAAGGGGCAGAGAGGTTTTCTGGGTATGTTTTTATTTAACTGGACTGAGAATTTTTAAAATATTTAACTGGAGTCCCTCTTTATTCTAAAATTATATGAATATTGAGATGATCATTTTCAACCTGTTAATAATCCACACTATTTTTAAAGGGTCTTGTAATATTTTAAATGAATTCTTCCTTCCCTGTTTCTATATAGACAATATCATAATCTTATTTTATATAGAGAGGCTCAGACTTGTCATTATTCTGGGAACAAGACAACTAACTGAGGCCTGGATGGTACAAGGCCTTGGCACTGAATTCAAACAAAAATGGATCTTATAGTCCCTACAGATAGATAGTCTCTGCAGATGGAGCTCAGGCCTTGAAAGACCCTGCCTCTGACATTTCTCATTCTGAGCAAATCACTTTTACCTCTTTCAGCCTCTTAGTTTCTCTGAATTTAACCTCTCATTTTCTCTTCAATAAAATGGAAATAATAGTGCTTGCTTAAATATTGTAAGGACCAACTGATCTATATAATCCTTAATGTCTATAAAAGGTTATCGGCTACTACTGCTATGTCTAATTCTATTTTTACCACTATGACAAATACTACTACTGCTGTTACTTCTACTTTTACCAAGACTACTACCAAAATAATGTCATGGATACAAGTAGTATTAGTACAATGGCTACTACTAATAGTGCCAGTACTGATACTAATTAAGCTACCACTACTAATAGTGCTACCAGTAGTGCTAGTACCACTAATACTGCCGCCATCAAACTCGCTACTACTAATATTATTATCATTATGAATACCATGACACATGCTAACACTACGACCACCATTATTAATGTTTCTACTATAGCTACCACTATCAGTTCTACTATCACATTACTACCACTACCAGCAATAGTTCTACTACCACTCCTACTTTTATTATTTTTTGCTTCTAATAATATTAATGTGTGGGATAAAATTCCACTTAAAATATAGAGACTCCTCTGAGCAAAAAGTAAAGTTTATTTCTTGAGAAAAGGGCACCCCTAAGTCTCACAAAGGTAGTGAAGCTCAAGGAACTGCCCTGGGGTGACAGTTGAACAAGATTATATGGCCTAGAACAATACCCCTCCCCAGCCCCCTCTCTTCCAAACTGACTGGTTAAGGTTTTCAGAGTTACAATCTTTACATGAAAAATCTACCCAGCAACAAAGAAAAGAAAAAAAGGTTTTCATAAAATATTACCTCACCATCCAGATGGTGAGGGGATCAGAAGAAGATTTCTAATGACCTTCTGTTAAATGAATTAGTGTCTGAGTATGCAAGGTCTTCTAAGGAACTCTACTGTCTTCTTGGTTTATCACTTATCAACCAAGAGAAGCCAGGCTGCTGCTCTCACAGTCTATTATCAAACAGGTGGCTAACTAAGACTGCAGGGTCTCTTCTCTGGCCCTATTCCACTCTTTCCCTCCTTAACAGAATCGGGAAGGTGTCTGACTGGGAATGCAAGGCCCCTCTCCTTCTTCTAAGAATAGTCTAAGGGTAATGGTCTGTCTTTTTTTTTTTTTAATGATTTTTAACCCTGAGAGTACTTCACTAGGAATGTTAACTCTTAAGAGGGAATATTCCACTCATTAATAATAATATAGGAATGAGGAGTTAGGTGGCCAAGTGGATAGAAGGCCAGGTCTGCAGTCAGGAAAACTCTTCTCAGACACTCACTAGAGTCACTTAACTTTGATTGTCTGTTTCCTCATCTGTCAAATGAGTTGTAAAAGAAAATGACAAACCATTCCAGTATCTTTGCCAAGAAAATCCTAAATAGGGTCATGAAAAATCTGACAGGACTGCAACAACTGAGTACCCAAAATATGAATACTACTACTAATTATTATTATACTCATCATTTCTCCACAAGAAGTAAATGAGTGATGAAAATCACTCAGGGAAAATGAAGTAATGACTCGGCTCTGAGATTTGAACTCTTCAATTTCATTCAATTCAATAAACATTTATTGACTATCTACTTCATGATGGAGATATAACATTTTTTAAAAAGGCAGTCCCTACCCTCAGGGAGCTTACATTCTACTGATAGCAAAATTTCTAATAAAAATAAAAGTATAGTGGGGTCAGCTAGATGGCACAGTCAGCTAGGTAGCACCAGCCCTGGAGTCAGGAGAACCTAGATCCAAATCCAGCCTCAGACACTTAATAATTGCCTAGCTGTATGACCTTGGCCACTGCCTTGCAAAAACCAAAAAAGAAAAAAAGTATAGGTGTTGATACATATCTTCTTCATGATAAAACTAGGAAGAGTTTTTATTGGACTTATTAATCTTGCAAAATTTGTGATATTGATCAATCCTGGAAAATTTGCCCTTTTTGCTGCACATAAATAATTCACAAATGCCTGTGTCTCATTAGGACATAGTTCCCTTGCATGACATTGTGCTAAAGTCACAGGCTATTAGCCAATGAAAGATTTGAACTTAGAAGAACCCTTTGGAGGATTTTCCACATTGCTGCTGAACAGTAGAATAAAAGCCCTCTGAATCAGTTAATTGTGCTAGCCTTGAGGACATAAGCTGAAGAAAGAGTAGTCAGCACCCCTAAGGAATCCACATTCTACTAGCTGTGGAGATTTTCAATGGTTCAAATTATTTTATCAGAGCCTTCCTTCCTGAGGTGATGCACATTACAAGTAGGCACATACGAATGATAAAACTTCCATTAAACTCATACCTTCATGCCTTTCTTCAACTGCTTCGCATCAAATAGGGCTGGTGGAGTAATAAGAGCCACCATCAGATATGCAAAGTTGCCAGAGAGATCACCCTTCAAGTCATCTTTCAGCTTCTAAAACAAATCCCCAAAAGTTAAACATTTTAAATGCTGGACATTGCTTCTTGTGGGTTGACCTAGAGAAGAGCTATAGTCCCTTTTTGAAAAAACAGAACTGTTTTCCTTGGTTTCCAATTATATACAATAGTAGTTGAAGTTTCTACCTATCATTTTTTGTTAAGTTTTGAATTTTACAATTTTTTTCCTCACTCCATTCCCTCCCCCTTCCCCCTCCCCCCACACAAGGCAATCTGATAGGGCCGTATTCCCTATCTTCACCCTTCTAATATGCAACTCCCTTCTCAGTGTTCGGTTCCTGCCACCTAACATTTGAGGATCCCCTCCTTGGTCTAGCCCCAGACAGGGCTCAGGAACAAAATCTCTGAAGAGAGAGAACTCTGTTTAACAGCCCTCTTTCATTTGGAAGGATTTCCTAATGTTATTATGAGTTATTTCCTAGTGTTATTATGAGTTGACTTCATGTAGAAAGACTAAGGTTAGGTTTGGGGTTTTTAAAATATTTTTTCCAATACCATGAAAAATTTAACATTTACTTTTTAACATTTTAAATTCCAAATTCTCTCCCTCTCTCTCTTTTCCCTCCTCCCTCCCTGAGATGGCAAGTCATTTTATATAGATTATACATGTGTAAGGGTTAAATTTTTTGATGGTCAAAAATTCAGACTTCATTTCTGATATACAAATAGTAAAAAGGAAAGTGGACCAGGTGGATGGAGAACAATGATGTTACTGATTTAGTTTCCTGAGTGTTCCAGCTCAAATCTATTTGCATGTTAAACAATAAATAGTCAATAAAAATCTATCAAGCATCTATTATATGCCAGCATTGTTCTATGTTTTGGAGATGGGAAAGGAAGGAAGGAAGGGGGGGGAGAAGTAAGAAAGAAAGAAGACAGAATGAAGGAGGAAGAGAAGGAGAGAAGGAGAAGAGGGTGGGAGAGGGAAGAAAAGGAAGAAAGAAAGGGAAGAAGAAAGAAGCAAAGGAATGGAAGGAAGAAGGAAACAAGTTATTCAAAAAGATCTAATAGGGGACAAAAACACAAAAAGAAGCTAAAAAGTGTGGGGAAAGACACCCACTTCAGGGACCTGATAAAGAAATCAGACAAAAGTCCCAAGGCAGTGCAGCCAGGTGAGAAATGAGGATATGTCTGAGCTGTGCTCTCTCCTTAAATGAAGGTTTGTAGTTCATAGCTCCATTCTCTATTCAGAAAGCCAGAGGGTAGTGCTGAGGTGGAGTCCCAATGATGAAAACTTGTGGAATGCTGACATTATTTCAATAATGAGCATGATTTGGTTCATGGGGTCACCAAATGTCAGACATGACTGAAAAAGAAAAAGTCACCTAGCCCAATTCCTATGGGAAAATGTTCCTTCCTCTTTTTGTTGGAGAGCCAAAGATTGATAGGTGCGGAATGCTATTAATGTGGAGAGAAAGACATCAGTAATGTATGAGTTGGATTTTCTATACATTTGATACATTTGTGAGTTTTTTTTCTTGTTTGGTTGTTTTTAAAGGAATTAGGCTAAGAGAGAAGGTCTATTCAGAACTGAATTTGTTGTAAAAGTAAAAATGTTTTGATAAAACTTAAATTTAATACTGCTAAATAAAAATCACTATGACAAATAACTACAGAAACTCACAAAGAACAAATACCAACAGAATCTCATAAAAATAAAATTTGCCAACACTCTATGACAATACCCCTTGGCACCAATATATGACACTTATTTATATATGTATTATCTTTTTTCAAAAATGTGTATCAGTCAGGATTATTTTTCCATACAATTCACAGATAATTCTAATCATCCCTCACATTTTTTATCAAACAGTACACTAAAGTTTCAGTGACTTGCTAAATATCTCCTAGCCAGTAATGGTGGAATAGGAAAAAGGTCTCCCATCTCTAGACTTGTAATCTAGTGCTCTTTCTCATTTATAGCAAACCTGAGATGCAAAATTTTAAAGGCACATTCATTCATTCATTACCTTCCAAACAGCATATGTGATTATCTTTTTACTCACTTCTACTAATTAAGTCTTACCTTTCCAGATGCCACATGATATTCCTTAGCAATCAACTGTCGTTGTGCATGAGATCTTGCTGTCAGAATGTGGATAAGGGTTTTCTCATCAGTTCCTAGTTTTATAAGGAAAAATAATTAGATGAATCTTCAACTCAAACTTGCTAAATGTCTATCTTGAAAACACTGATGATGATTAATGAATTATAAATAATGCAGAAACTTGGGATCTTTCAGTCTAATTTCTAAGTTCTAATCAGGCTAACTTCATCAAGATGTCCATCTATCCACATCTTTTTTTTTTTTTCCTGTCGCCCACATACAGCTGGGACAATCATACTTGCATTGAGCTAAATGAGGCATATCATATCCTTTCACAGCAAAAGGATATAAGAGGAAAATAAAGATCATCTTTATCTGTCTAATACAGAAAATAAGCTTGGCAAACAGCACCTTTACAGAAACTTCTGGTCTCTTTAATACTGACAAAGAAATGCAGAACAGGGGCAGCTAGGTGGCACAGGGGATAAGATACAGCAGTGGCCTTGGAGTCAGTGGGACCTGAGTTCAAATCTGATGTCAGACACAATAATTGCTTAGCCATGTAACCTTGGGCAAATCACTTAACCCCATTGCCTAAAATAAGTAAAAATTAAAATATTTAAAAAAAGAAATGTAGAACATTACTCACCAATTCCCTGGATAGCCTTTCGGATAGCTTCAGCATCTGCTGATGGGTTAAAGCCTGGGTAATCTCGAACTGTCCCTCTGTTCCCAGTCTATAGAAAACAAATAAACATGAAATATCCTTTTTAGTCATAAAGTCATAAACCTGTATGTAATTAGGGTCTTTTTTTAAAAAAATCTTTCTGAACTAAAATTGTTGGGTTTTTTCAGTAAAGGAAGTTCTCAGTTACTTCTACCTATGCAAAGCAGCATCCACTTTACCAAAAACATCCTTAGAGAGAGTAGACTAAAGGATTGAAAGGTCAAGTAAATTGCCCAGGTCACTGGGACAGAATGCAGCAGAAATGGACCTTGAACTTGGGTCTTCCTGATTCAAAGACCATTTCTCTAACCACTATTCCTCTAGTGCTGTCAAACTCAAATAGAAATGGCAGCCACTAAACTATATGTAAGGATCCATGCTAGAAGCACATTGACTTAGAAAATAACACATTAACATTTTCTACATTCTATTGTATTTTGATTTATTTTGTTAAATATTTTTTCAATTACATTTTAATCTAGCTTCCATCCTACTAAGGACTTTTGGGGGTTTGTCACTTTTGTGTTATTATCATGTTGCCTCTTAACTGCCTTAACTAAAATTAAACATTTCTTCAGGGCAATCTATAGGATGTAGCTACCACATGTTTTCATGCATGCCCTAGAAGTAGAAAGCATAAATTATACATGCAATAAACAGATTTTCATTCCCTTTCTTCTATATGTCATTGAGGTGATAAGAAGAACCCTTATTTTTTTAGTATGTGCAGAATGAATTGAGAAATCCCCTTCCAAAGACTTTGTTGACATTGCAAAATATTTGGCATAGCAAACAAGTGGGAAATGCTAGGCACACATTTTAAGCACCTTCCCAAACTTGTAACTTATAAAAAATCTAACCAGCTGCCTATAAAAGACACACCTAGAGAAAGAAAAAAAAATGGAAACAGTTTAAAGTTTTTTAAAAGTATACTGTTAATTTCTAAAAAAGAACAAAGAATTTCAAGAGGCAGTAGTGAGGATGAAGAACTGAAAACATAGTTGTACAGAAGTAAAGACATAAGAGATGGATAGTTCTCATGTAACATTGGGTCAGAAGTTTTATTAAATAGTTTTATGTCTGAGTCTACTCTGCATTTTTTCTCAAAATGTTGTTTAGGCATTATTCTATAATTTGTGCCAGTAGATTGCCTTGTTTATTTATACAGTCCTTTGTCTACATCAAACTTATGTTACAGAAAATTTTAGTATGTAATTTTAAAATTTTGAATTTTAAATATGTAATTTTGAAAAGTATACTGCTAATAACCAAGTTTGTCTATTAACAGTAGAGATTAGAAAATTCATATTCCCTACTTCTTTTCAGTGTGGGAAGCTACAAGTCTGCAACCTGTATGTACTCTCTGATTTGGTTGATGTATGATTTGGATTGGCTAAAATTCTTTTCCTCCTTTTTTTTCTATCAGGAGTGCCTGGCAAGAGGCGGGGAAGAGTCAGATTTACAAATGAAAGTGATATCAAAGAATTAGTTCAATGAAGTTTTTAGAAAGGAAAAACAGGACACTACACAAGATAAAACATAAACACAAATATCCATTTGATGGATTTCCTCTATTCCTCATTTCCTCTTCAGAGTGTGACTGTTCCTTCATTATCATAATCAGGTTTCTTTTTAAGCTGTTATGGATGTGACTTCCCTTTTAGATTACTCTCTAAGGTTGACTGTTGTCTTGTATTAACATGACTTCATTTGGTCTCTCCTCAAGCGCTTAATATCATTTCTGTGAAAGGCTATTATCTTGTCATTTCAAACTGAATGGAGAATTAATGTTCCCACAAAGACAAAAATGAGATACTATGTCTGCTCAGTCAATAGATTAAATTGAGCAATCTGTTTCAATACAATCTAATTGATGAAAAACCCAAACCACTCAAAATACAGAATTTTAGATACTAAGGAAATTATAATTATTCAACTGTCTGCCAAGGTGCTTGGAACAGAGAACAGACAAAAGGATTGCATGGCCAATAAAATCACTGTGGCACTCTCTTCCTTTGCTACAATTCCCCTTGGATGATGATATCTTTATAATCTCCCTGAGTCTGGGTAGTTAGCTTGTCCTTCCATCTGCATAACCACTCAGTTATTCTCTACTTAACTAGCACAGAATGATGTTTGGTACAAGAAAATAGTCACCAATCACTGGTTATTTGAAAATTATACAAGCAATGCTTCTCAATTTTTTCCTTTTTGTTCTTTATTTTTTTGCCAGATGCCCAACACATTGTATATAGAGCTAGAAAAAAGGGGCATAGCAATTGGGTTTTGCTACTTGTTAATTTGAGATTTGTATTTCACATTCCTGACGTAATTCTTCCCAAAGAAATAGAAAGTAATGACTATTAATTAACTATATAAAAAGAGTCTGTTACCACCAAAACTTCAGCTGAAGGTATCCCATTTTTGAATCATTCCCTAGCCTGGTCTATTGATAAAAGGTTTGGTAGGTGGGGCAGTGGATAGAGCACTGGCCTTGGATTCAGGAGGAAGCTGGAATCCAACCTCAGTCACTAGCTGTGTCACCTTGGGTGAGTCACTTAACCCCGATAGTCTCAAATCCAGGGCCCTCTGCAGTCATTCTTATTCCTATCTGGCCACTGAACCTGGATGACTCCAGAGGAGAAAGTGAGACTGGTGACTTAGTGCAGCACCCCCCCCCCCCCAATCAAATCCAATTCACATGTTTGTCATGGCATCACCTCCCCTGACATCATAATCTTTGAAAATGAAGGACAAACATTATATTGACAAAATCAGGGAAGCAAGACTGATGGGTCAAGGAAATGGAAAAGCAAAAAGGGAGCAGTAGCAGTTTTTGCCAAGAATCCCAACAACTGTTTCACTTCTAAAGCTGTTTCTGGGCAATAGATAAACACAGGGAAGACTCAGAGTATCTCTTTCTCTTATTATTATTTTTTTTTTAGCACAATGACAAATGCAGAATGAAATAGCCCACAACATAGAACTGATCCACTGAGTAACGCCTTTTACAGTTAAACAGCTTAAGATATTTCTTTAGGTTCTGATTAAAACCTTTTATCTTCTCAAAGTAAAGTGGATTGTCATATAAAAGAAAATATATGTATTCATTTCCTATATGGTGCTATTTATTTACTTGTCCATATTATATATACATATATATATATAGAGAGATATAGATATATAGATATATATATATAGATATATCATGAGATGACACAAACTCTCTCCTATACTAAGCTAGCTGGAGAAAAAAAGTGTCAGAGCAATGTGGACTTGGGAGGCTGGTTCTCCTAGCCAGCTTCTGTCATGCATCTTTGTTTCCTTATATTGCACATGTCCCTGGGTAAGTCTAATGCAACAGGAAATAATGCAAACAGCCTGAGGTCTGAAGCAGATAAAATGCTAAGTTGTTTGGGCAATGATAACCCTGTGTCAATAGCTCCTTCTTTGACAAAATCCCAATCCTCTCAGATCTCTTCCCAGTAATTGTATGATCACTCATTCACCCCTCTATTTCTTCTCTCCAAGGCAGATATCTTAGAAGACTATTTATGGATTCAGAAAGAAGTCTTCTGTTATTAATAGACTTGGACTTTCTCAGTGGGATCCAATGGAAAGAGCTCCCACCAGGGATCAGGATCAGAAGGCAGCCTGGAGCTTTGTTGCTCCACCTCCAAAGATGAGATCCAGAGTAGACTTAGAAGAGTCCTGGCTCATGGATCTGGTTGAAGTTGTATCCTGGGCAAGGTACAGGATGAACTGTATTTGTGTGCATCAAACCCCAAGGGGGAAGGCCACAGATTTAATGCTCCTCTGATCCAAGACCTGTCTCTGAGTGACCAGGGTAAAAAAGAACAGGGCAGGGAAGGGTTCAATTTGTCTTATTCTGAACTTGCAGACCTTTCCAACCACCTGACGGGGGCCAAGACCGGAAGAAACTGGAAAGTTTGGTAATAAAGATATTCTTTCTTAAAATGATAAGTAGTATCTAAAACCATCAGCAAATAGTATCTGTAATGGGGATAAACTAAAACTCTTCCCAATAAGATGAGGAGTGAAGCAAGGATATCCATTATCATCACTGTTATTGAATATGGTACTAGAAATGCTAGTTAACAATAGTATAAGAAAAAGAAATTAAAGGAATAAAAATACTCAATAAGGAAACAAAATTTTTCAAATGATATGATGGTATACCTAGAGAACCCTAGAGAATCAACTAAAAAAACTAGCTGAAACAATTAACAACTTTAGCAAAATATCAGCATATAAAACAATTCCACATAAATCATCATTTCTATATACTTCCAACAAAGTCTAACAGAAAAATAATAGAAAGATAAAATAAGTTCAGACAATATAAAATACTTGGGAGTCTATCTACCAAGACAAACCTAGGGAAAACATAAATGCAATCACAGAATACTTTTTACCCATTTAAAGACAGATCTGAACAATTGAACATTAATTGCTCATGAGTAGGCTGAGCCAATATAATAAAAATGACAATATTTTAAGTTGATTTACTTATTCAGTGTCAAAAATAGAACTACAAAAGAATTATTTTACAGAGTTAAGAAAAAATAACAAATTCATCTGAAGAAGGAGGTCAGTAATATCAAGGGAATCAATTTAAAAAAATGTGAAGGAAGGTGGCCTAGCAGCACCAGATTTCATTCTGTGTTACAAAGCAGTAACCATCAAAGCACTAAGTGCTGGTACTATCTAAGAAATAGAGTGGTGGATCAGTGGAAGATATTAAGCACATAATACACAGTAGTAAATGGCCATTAGGGGAAGGTAGATGGTACAATGGTAGCACAACAACCCTGAAATCAGAATGACCTGAGTTCAAATCCAGAATCAGACATTTACTAGTTGGGTGACCTTGGGCAAGTCACTTAACCCTGATTGCCTTACATCTGGGGTCATCTCCAGTCATCCTGATTCATATCTGACCACTGGACCGATAGCTCCAAAGAAAAAAATGAGGCTGGTGACTTAGCATGGAACCCCTCTCACTCAAATCCAATTCATGTGCTCGTCATGGCATCACCTCCTGATGTCATGGTCTTTGAAAATGAAGGACAGACATCATCGGTAAATGGACATATTAATCTAGTGTTTGATAAACCCAAAGATTCAAGTTTTTAGAGCAAGAACTCTTAATCTGACAAAAAATACTGAGAAAAGTAGAAAGTAGTTTAGCATAGGCAAAGAACAATATTTTATACTATATATATATATATATATATATATATGCACAAAAAAAATCAAATGGATAAATGATTTAAATATAAAGAATGGTAACATAAATAAATCAGGGAAAGATGGAAAATATACATGTTGGATCTATGGATAAGGGAAGGGTTGATGACTATTTATGGGAAGTTATACATGCTATACAAACATTGTAAGAGGCAAAAAGGATAATTTTCATTACATGAAATTAAAAAGTTTTTTTCATGAACAAAATTAATGCAATCAAATTTAGCAGGAAAGTAGAAAACTGGGTAGGGTAGAATGTTATAATAATTTTCTCTGATAAATGGCATCATTACTCAAATAAATATGGAACTAAGCAAAAATTATAAAAAAAATTATTTTCCAACTCCTAAATAGTCAAAGGATATGAACAGGTAATTTTCAAAAGAAGAAATCAAAGCTATTGATATTCACATAAAAATACTCTAAATCACTATTGATTGGAGAAGGGCAAATGAAAACAATTTCAAGATGCTACCTTATACCTATCAGACTGCCTTCCATAACAGAAAAGAAAAATGACAAATTATGATGAAGATATGGAAAAATAGAGACACTAATGCATTGCTGGTGGATTTGAAACTGGTCCAGCCATTCTAGAGAGCATTTTTGAACTATGCCCAGAGGGTTATAAAATTGTGCATATTCTTTGACTCAGCTATGTCACTTCTAGGTATGTATCCTAGAGAAATCAAAAAAAAAAGGAAAACAGTATTTATACCAAAAAATTTCTTTTTGTGGTGATAAAAATTGGAAATCAAAGGGATGCCCATCAAATGAAAAATGTTGAACTAGCTGTGGTATATGATAGCAATGAAATACTATTGTCTTCTAAGAAATGATAAGCAAGATGGTTTCAGAAAAATCTGTGAAGACATATGAACAAAGAAAAATAATAAAATCATAATTCTTAAATGTAGGTCTTTTGGAAATAAATAAAAATAGTTTAAAAAGAAAGAAATAAAAAACTGTAGAATTTGAAACATGTTGAATATGCTGGATTTCTAATGACTATTAAATGGAATTAAAAAATAAAACATATCACTACATAATAATTTTACAAAATTTAACATCAATATTAGGTCAATAATCTGAAAACAAATATTTCCCATATTTTTTAAGTCATCATAATGCATTTTTCTGGAGAAAACCTGCTTTTCGCTACATTCAATCAATCCAAAATATGTATCTACTATTAGCCTTTGGTACTGCTCATAGAAGTCCTGTTTGTTCTCAAAGTATAATAGGAAGATTATCACCTGTTCATCATGTGCTCTGAGAATATCAATCTTTATTTTTCCTCCTTGTCAAGGAAGTATTAAACTTTTTATAATCGACATAAAACAATGAATCCTGTATTTCATTAATATTGCAGAAATTTTGAATAGGAGACTTTCCAAATCTGTCGTGGCACATTTTATAGATTTTTGCTATAGGAGATGTGCCTGAAGAAGACCAAAGTATTTGTTACTATTGTTTTCATCTATTAGTCCAACTGCCAGATACAAACCTGAAGCTTTCATTCTCTCTCCTAGGGCTACATTAAGAAATTTATGCTTTGGTTTTTGGTTTTTTCCCCTCAGTTCTAATTCTTTCACAACATGTCTAATATGGAAATATGTTAAGCATGATGGTAAATGCACAATCTATATCAGATCAACATGATTAATTTGGATGTATTTAACCATTATATGTGTACAAGCTATATTAGATTGCTTTCTATCAGGAGGAAGGGGGAGGGAGAAAGGAAGGGAGAAAAATGTGAAACTCAAAACCTTATAGAAAATAATTGTTGAAAACCATCTTTGCATGTAATTGGAAAAATAATAAATAAAAAATATCATCAGACTACTCACTGCCATGGAGAGGGGAAAGGGAAGGGTGGGGAAGGTGTAGAAAAAGAAGGAACTCAAAAGCTTAAAAAAAGATAACTGGTGAAAATTATCTTTGCATGGAATTGGTAAAATAAAATAACATAAGAAAAAAAGAAATTTACGCTTGCTGATCCAACTGATATTTAAATAAATCAGCAAGCATAAATATTGCTATTTTCTTCAAAATTTCACATCAATATTCATTACAGATATATTCTTTCTGCTTCGACTCTTCCTAGATAAGCTAACAGGATAACATTTATGTTTAGAAAGTATTTTGTAAAATTCTTTCTTTTCCTATTTTTTGAAAACAGTTTATGTGATATCCAAATTAATTATTCTTTGATATTTTAATTATCATTGGGGAAAGATTTCTTAAGATGAAAAGTTATGGAATGTTTTCAATGGAGTCATGTAGTTTAATTTCTTTCTTATACATTAAGTGACTAAGACATTTTGTATTTCTTCTTTCATGTGGAAGTCACATTTAGTTTTGTTTGGAGAGATATTAATGATTTAAGACTAAGATCATAGTAGATTTAAGGCAGAGCATGATGGGTTTAAATTGTCTTCTTGAGAAAATGTTTCATATGAATTTTCGTTGACATTTTTGTATTTTAAATAGAGAATAGTCTTTTCCAAGGAAAAGTGGAATAGCAATAATAACAAACAGCAGCTAGTATCCATGTAACACTTTAAAATATGTAAAAAAGCAAAAACAAAAACAAAACACCTCATTTGTTCTTGGCAAAATCCCTGGAAAGTAGATGCTGTTGTCATCTCCATTGTACAGATGAGCAAATGAAGGGCATAGAGCAATAAAGTAACTTGCCCAGGGTTACATGGTTAGGATTTGTCTGGGATAGAATTTGAATTCAGGTCTTCCTGACTCCAAGCCTTTTACCACCTAACTGCTTTATCAAAGTAAATTAGGAATATTCCCAAGGAAAAAGCATCAGACACCTGGCATCAATTCTAAATATCGCTTTTCCCAATCTTCACCCATAAATTCTATGAGGTAGGTACTAATACCATTGAACAGGTGGGAAAGTGAAGATGGAGAAAAGTTGACTTGCTCCTGGTAAAACACAGGAAGAAACAGGATTTTAATACAGATGTATCTGACCCCTAAATCTAATACTTTATCCATCAAGCACACTATCTACATAACCTTAAAAGAGCAGAATCATTCTTTTTTTTTTTTTTAAGGTCTTTTGCAAGGCAAATGGGTTAAGTGACTTGCCCAAGGCCACCCAGCTAGGTAATTAGTAAATATCTGAGGCTGGATTTGAACCCAGGCACTCCTGACTCTAGGGCCAGTGCTCTATCCACTGCACCACCTAGCTGCCCCTAGAATCAGTCTTTAATTAGTTACAGAATCAGAGAATGTTAGAGATTGAAAGGGACCTTAATGATCAACAAGTCCAATATCCCATTCCCATTTTTGTGGTTGAAGAAAATGAGAAATGAAAACCTAGATTTAAAGAGTTCTTTCCAGGGCGGCTAGGTGGTGCAGTGGATAGAGCACTGGCTCTGGAGTCAGGAGTACCTGGGTTCAAATCCGGTCTCACACACTTAGTAATTACCTAGCTGTGTGGCCTTGGGCAAGCCACTTAACCCCATTTGCCTAGCAAAAACCTTAAAAAAAAAAGAGTTCTTTCCATCATGCTGTATCAGTTGCAAAATGTTTGAAACATTTACAATAAATGAACCAAAAAATTCCATGGTAAAAGGCTATCTCTGGGTTTTTTTTGCCTGGGGATAACAAGCACACAAACACACCCATTAAATCATGAATTCCTTTCAGTGAGAAGAAAGACCAGCTAAAAGATGAACTCATTAGAATAAAAGAAGGTTGGCTGATTGAAAGGCAAACAAAGCTTTGTGCATTGTTGACTTCTGTCTTGCTCATTCCTGATCCCTGTTTTAGCCTCTATTGCAAAATATCCTGGATAGTGCATTTCTGAGATCACCAAATTCTCATGCAGTGACCTAAGTTAGTATTGTTCCTAGGAATAATAGTTTAAAATAAAAATCATGTTTGGGCAGAGCTCTCCCTTCTTTAGAAAGGAACTCACCAACCTCTGGATTACCAATATCCTCTAGGGAAATAAGTAAATCTAGACTGAACCCAGCCCCTTCTCCCATCCCCCCCAAAAAAAACCTCTAAAGCATGTATGAGAGAGTAACAGCTAAGTCTCTTTTTCAAATATAGTTTCTCCTCTTTCTAAATTATCTTTTTTGATTAAAAAATCATTTTTATATGTGTGGCCTTGGGCAAGCCACTTAACCCCATTTGCCTTGCAAAAACCTAAAACAAAATCTCTAGTGAAAAATCATTTTTGTGAGAAAAAGCACATCCTTAGGCAGGTGAGAGGAGGGCATAGGGTAAGATTAGTGTGGGGTAGTAGAAAGATTACTGAATTTGGACTCAGAGGACCAGTATTTGAATACTCTTCCTTCAACTTGAAACTACTCTAACTTGGACAAGTCACTTCATTCATTCAATCAATCAACAAACATTTCTTAAGCACCTAGAAAGGAAAATACACAACACAAAAATTGTAGCTTAGAATGTGAATGGGACAAGTTTGCCCATAAAATGGAAATGAATAGAAGTTTAAAAACATGAATTCAACAATGTGTTGCTTTCAGGAAATATGAAAATGAGAGACACACAAAAATAAAATAAAGGGCAGAAGTAGAATTTAGGACACAAAGAAAACAGGAATAGTCATCATGATGCCCGAAAAAATTAAAGTTAAAATAGATTTAATGAAAAGTAAAAAAAAATAGGGGCAGCTAGGTAGCACAGTGGGTAGAGCAGCCGCCCTGGAGTCAGGAGTACCTGAGTTCAAATCCAGCCTCAGACATTTAATAATTACCTAGTTGTGTTGCTTTGGGCAAGCCACTTAACCCCAATTGCCTTGCAAAAAAAAAAAGTAAAAAAAAATAGAGAAACTATTCTATTTCAGAATTATTTAATATGGCTTTAGAACAATTGAAATACCTCAGTGAATACTTGCCAAAACAGACATAGGAACATATATGTACATAAACATTATACAATAAATCCAAACAATTGAAATAATATTTATTGTTCATGGGTAAGTAAAGAAAATATAATTTTTACAATGACAATTTTAGTTAACCAATTTATTCAATGTCATCCCATTTAAATTATTAAAAAATATTTTACTTTAAAAAAATTATAACAAAGATCATTTGGAAGACAAAAGGTCAGGAACTTCAAAGAAACAAGGGATAAAAGATGAAAAGGAAGTAGATTCAGCAGGAAAGACTTTAACCTTTATTATGAGGTGAGAATATTGTTGAAGTATTAAAAAAGAATAATTTTATTATTTTTCTTTTACTGTAATATTATTTTCAATATATTTCAATTATTTTAAATTAAAATTTTCTTGTATAAGTAAAACTATGTAGCCAAGAATGGAAGGAATGCAGAAAATTGGGAAAAAACTTTTAGACAATCTCGTGGAAAAGATAGGATTGGGCTGGAATAGGAAATGTTGAATTAGGAAAAACATAGAAAGTCTTGAACCTATGAAGAAGGCACCTGGAATCATAACATCTGAAAAAATTTCTACTACAGTATGAACATTTCAGTTCTTAACTGTTTCCAAACTATGAGGAAGCAAAATTGTTCATATCAAATCTGATAAAACACAGTCTCATTAGGGACTTCCCTAGAATAAGAGTATTTGGAATAAGTCAGAGGTAAAAAAAATTGAGAAGGGAATTGGCACCACTCTGACTAGAGAACAGTGCTCTATGTGATTCAGGAAGAATGCTAACATGGGAATCAAAAGCAACTTGAACCTGTCAGCTCATTTCTATAAGAGTGCTATAACTGGGAGCGGCCTGCCTAAATCACCCCAAAGCACAAGTGAGGAGGTTGGCATCCTTCCTATACTGACAAACTGGAAAACAAGGGCTCTACCTGTGACTGAGGAGAATTTGTGGGAGAAGTTGGAAATGTTCTATATTCTGGGAAGTCTGGGGGCAGGAACCCTAAAAGCTATCCTTTAATTATTCCTTAGAATTTAGGGGAATTCTGGATCTCCTAGAAGCTCCAAAAACTGGGCAAATCATTTACTAATGAAATTCCCAAGTTCATCTCAACTGCTCTCTGGATTTTCTAATTGGAGAAAGTGTGTCTTAGCGGGGATACTGATTATGTCCTCCTGAAATCCTACTATCACTACAATCCTCTATACTGGTCTTCCTGGCAAATAATATTCCATATGCTGATTCAGTGGACTTCCTTTTTTTCCCCTTTTAAATAGTATTTGTTTGTTCCCAATTTTAAGACAATTTTAACATTCTTTTTTTTTTTTTTAGTTTTTGCAAGGCAATGGGGTTAAGTGATTTGCCCAAGGCCACACAGCTAGGTAATTATTAAGTGTCTGAGACCGGATTTGAACCCAGGTACTCCTGACTCCAGAGCCAGTGCTCTATCCACTAAGCCACCTAGCCTCCCCAACATTAATTTTTTAAATAAAATTTTGAATTCCAAGTTTTCTCCCCCCCCAAGATGGCAAGAAATTATATATACATATATTTTTGTATACCAAATTATATGTATATGTATATATAATATGTATATATATATGATGCTCATAGAATGCTGGAGCCATTGACTAGTAGACTTGGAGTTGGAAGAGATGTCGGAGGCCATCAAGTCTACTCTTTTCATTTTTAAAAAGAGGCAAGTGAGGCTTCAAGAGGTTTCATATGAATTGGTAGTGGTAGTGACAGTGATGGCAATTTGGGCTCATGTGGGATGGCCTTTTCATTTTACAGATGAGCAAACTGAGGCTTTGAGTGGTTTTACTTGACTTGGTATTGCAGTGAGAGTGATGGCAGTTTGGGCTCATCTGGAGTGGTCTTGAAGTACAATATTAGTATTTGGGTAACCCCTGTGTAAAAGGGGTCCTTGACACTTTTCTGGGTCCCTAGAAACTCCTCAGAAATTCAGTTTGGCTGGCACCTGGGTCTGGGAACATTCCAAGAGGACTCAAACATTTGACCCAGAGTCATGAGATATACCATAAATTTTATCTGGGACTCACCTAATGCTCTTGTAAACCTAATCTTTTTGCTGTTTCTGCAATATTCCTGCTCTCTCCTAAAACTGCCTCCTCCTTCCCAGGTGCAGCTGGAGCTGTGAGATAGTAAACTCCACCCAACCCAAGTCTTCCTGGTGTGTGACTGTCTGGTGCCACAGGCAGACCCTGACCCTCTCTGGTACGTGACTGTCCTGTACCACAGGAAACTTGTTAGACCCTGACCCCCTTCCATCTTTTATTGGCCTCCTATCTATACTATGTCACATGTGTAACAGCCTGACAAGGAACTATATCTAACTGCTATTTTTGCTTCTGTGCCCTGCTTGCTCACGATACCCCTCAAATTACTATAAAAACCTTACTCATTCTATTCTCAGAGTTGTTAGATTTGGGTTTGCCCCTAACAACCTCCGAGAAAAATATATTCTCTACTTCAAATTTGATTGGCCTCCATTTCTCAGGACTGTTCTGGGGTGCAACAGTCTTAGATTGATTTAGACAGCCCAAGAGATTAAGAAGAACCAGATGATGAATTCATTTGAATCATTCCTACAATTATTTCTTTGTCATTCCCAGAATGCTCTAAGCTTCTTCCCAGCGCCCTGCTTCATGTTTATCTGTGATATTTTTCCTGATCCGAGGTCTGGGTTCATTGCTTCCTCAGCTTCCTCTTAAGGAACTTATGTGTACTGTTTAAGCTTTGCTTTTTTTCCCAATATTTACTCAAAAGGAAAAACACTGCTTATCTGTACTCTAGAAAGGAAGCTACAACCACCCTGATAAGGAAGGCTCTAATCAAAACAGGGAAAAAAATACTCATATTATCTGGACCACCAAAAATCAAAGTCCACACAAAACAGTCAATTATTTCAAAATTTTGGCCCTGGAGTAAAAAATACCCAAAGGAATCATATAATTTGTATGCATGCAAATAATATATCATAACATAGTAGCCAATTATGAGTTTTAAATAGCCATCTGAACAGAAGGTAGCTAGATGGCATAGTAGATAGAGTGCCAGCCCTAGAAATCAGGAAGACTCATCTTCCTGAGTTCAAATCTGGCCTTAGACACTTAGTAACTGTGTGACTCTGGGCAAGAAATTTAATCCTATTTCTACAAAATCAGAAATGACTGAAAACAACTCAAAAGGGGAGAAGGGAATATTCAGGTAGGAACAGTCACAGCCAAAGTTCCACAAGAGATATGGGTAGAGGCCTTACCTTCTTTTCCCAGTTATAATTCTTTTTTTTTTTTTTTAGTTTTTTGCAAGGCAAATGGGGTAAAGTGACTTGCCCAAGGCCACACAGCCAGGTAATTATTAAGTGTCTGAGACCGGATTTGAACCCAGGTACTCCTGACTCCAGGGCCAGTGCTTTATCCACTGGGCCACCTAGCCACCCCCCAGTTATAATTCTTGCTAAGAGCCACTGTTCTTACAGACTAAGCAGATGACAAGATCTAAGAAACACTAGATGTTCCTGTCCCCAATCTATCTCCTATCAGACACCAAAGACTCTTTTTTGACCTGAAATTTCTACCATCAGCATCACTAATCTAAGCTACCCAGCAAAAAAGTAGGGTCATTTTTTCCCCTAGAATATCATTGGAAATGCATACATGTGTTATCACAGCTTTAGTAAGAAAAGCATTCACATCTCTTTCAATACTCCTTTTAACTTTCTTTTATCCTCTCTCACTTTCCCTCTCTTCTTTCTCTCACCCTTTCTCCCTCTCTGAATCATTTTTTATTATTTTACAAATGCATTTAGTCATTTAAAGAATGTTCTATTTCTCCCTCAAATCCTACTTCCCCAAATGTAAGAACCTTGAAGTAAAAGAGGATTCAGTTTTTGTTTTTGTGCCTTCACACCTAGCTCATAACTGGTGTTTAAGTTGAATTGAAACTTTAGGAGTTTTGAAAGGCATGAGGAAACCTGAGGTGATAAGGATGGACAAATTTCCTCTGAGAGAAAAAGGGGGATAAGATACTTGGTTATGATTCACCCGGGTGTTTAGGAATCAATATTTTCTGAGGCATGGAGAGTAGATCTCAAAAGCAGGCTATCTAGATTGTGTATGAAGGAAGGGGGAAACTCAAAAGATCAACTTTCTCTACTTCACAATTTGATCTGCATTGGTGTTTTTCTTGACAATAATTATAAAAGTGCTCCTGGTTATTACCCTTCTAACTATAGATATAAATTTAAGTAAGAGAATTAGAAACAAATTCACTTGTATTTGATTAAGGAAAATGGTGAAGGTGACAAAATCTGCTAACCTCCCTTCCCTGGATCTTATCAATTCTAGCTTAAGGGGGTTGAGGGTGAAGGCAAAATACAGGAATAAAATGTATCTTATTCTTAACATTTTAATTAAAAATAATAATTCACATTTACTTAGTTCTTTAAGATTTATCAAGTGTTGTCCTTGAAAAAGCCTCATGAAACACCGTTATTATCTCCATTTTACAATTCAAGGTAGTGAGGTTATTGTCCCCATTTTACAGTTGAGGAAACTGAGACCTAAGGGAGTTAACTTGCCCATAGTCGGTATCAGGCAAACAGATACCCAGATTCCAAGTCCAGTGCTCTGTATTTAGAGTCTTAGAGTAAAACTAATATTTCTTTACAATTGTTCATTCCTGTTCCTCTCATATACCAATATCTCTTGTCCTCTACTAATTTCCTCTTCCCTTTGGCTTCCTTTTCTACTCTGCTACCTTTCAAAAATAAAACTAACCTCACTTTCTGAAGTTTTTCAAACCCATTCAATCCCTTTCTTCCTTCTGTTTCTTTATCCTAAGATGAAAGATAGAAATAAATGAGAATATGGGTATCATGGAGCAAACCTCTAAGAAGGCACTTAAAAATGCTAATTAACTTAAATATATGGGTCATTCCTGTTTTTTATCCTATATGGTCCATCTCACAGTGTGGGTTTTCCTTTTGTTTTGAAAATTATCCTTGTGAGCTCTGTGTGGGGTTAGCTTTCTTTGAAATAGCTTTGATTTATTATTCAAAAAAGACTTCCTTACAGACTTCTCAGTTTTTTTTAATCTAGATAGACAAGGGTGGAAACAAGGGAGTGCTTTGTTCAAAGATCTCAGAAAATCGAAGCTATGAAGAAGACTTTAGTTTTTACTTACCCACACTGATGCCATGATAACCACTTTCACTTCAAATTGCCCACCTATGAAAAATGAGAAATTCAATAAATTAATTGTAATACTATTAATTCCCAAATGAGTTAATCCCTACATCAACTTTTTCTCTTTGCCGCCCCCAGCAATCAGAAGACAAAACTAATAAAACTTTTTTGAATGACTAAAGAAAACATTTAATTGAAATATTAAATTAATGATATATTTCTTCATCCATTTATCACTTCCTAAAAAATTTACTGAGAAATGGCCCTATGCACAGAAGATGGAGATATAACCTCGAATTTGAGAACTTAGCAAGTTTTCCTTCTTCTATAAAATTCAATTAAACTATACTGAGCCCTGACTTCCTTTCTTAGAGGTCAGACTTCTGCTCAGTTCATAGCTAGCTTCATTTTGACTCCTTTGGCCTAACTGTTGTACCCCAAGAAGTGAGTCAGAGACCAAGCTATGAAATTTGGGAGTGGAGTTTATTTACCTGGGGGTCATTAGGGGCTAAGCCCAAATCTAACAATCCGGAGAATAGAATAAGCACGGTTGTTATAGCATTTTGAGGGGTGGGAGTACTTTTTTTTTTAACATTTTAACATTTTATTTGTTTTCCAATTATACACAATAGTAATATGTACCCATCATTTTTTGCAAGGCTCTGAATTCTACAATTTTCCCACCTCCTCCCTTCCCTCCTCTCCCCCCACCCATAGAAGGCTGTCTGACAGTCTCTACATTGTTTTCATGCCATACATTGATGTAAATTGAATGTTATAAGAGAAAACATAAGAATAAACATACCCCCCCAAGAAGATGAGAAACCTCAAGAAGAGAGAGAGAGAGAGAGAGAGAGAGAGAGAGAGAGAGAGAGAGAGAAAATTGCACTTCAGTCTATGTTCAGATTTCAATGGCTCTGTTTCTGGGGTGAGTTGCTTTCTTTATCCATAAGTCTACCAACTCCACTCTATTCCTCCCCACTCTCATTTATTCTATTCTCTCCTTTCATCCTGGCTGTGTCCAAAAGTGCATCGCATCTGAGACCCCTTTCCCCTAATCTTCCCTCTCTTCTATCACCTATTCCCCCCCTTCCCTCCCCCCATTCTCCCTCATCCCGTACCTTTCCTCCCATCCTTCTCCAGGGCAAGACAGATTTCCTCACTCTATTAAGTGTGTATGTCATTTCCTTCCTGAGCCATTTCTGATGAGAATGAAGGCTCACTCATTCCCCCTTGCCTCCCCCCTCCCCTCCATTGAAAAAGCTTTTTCTTGACTCTTATGTGAAATCTCTCAGCTTCTTCATCTCCTTTTCCTTCCTCCTAGTACTTGCCCCCATTGCCCATTGACTCCATCCTTTTACTATATTATACCATTATATTCTGCTCCTTCCTATGTCCTGTCTATATGTGCTCCTTCTGACAGCTCTTATAAATGAGAAAGTTCATATGAGTTATCAGTATCTTCTTCTTATGCAGGAATACAAACAGTTCAACATCATCAAGTTCCTCATAGTTAGTCCTTCTCTTTCACTCCCTCTATGGTTCACCTGAGTCCTGTACTTGGAGATCAAACTTTCTGTTCAGCTCTGGTTATGTCAGTAGGAAAGTTTGAAAGTCCCCTGTTTCATTGAAAGTCCATCTTTTCCTCTGGAAGAGGATGTTCAGTTTTCTTGGGTAGTTGATTTTTGGTTGTAAACAAAGATCTTTTGCCTTCTGGAATATCACATTCCAGTCCCTATGGCCCTTAATGTAGATGTTGCCAGATCCTGTGTAATCCTGACTATGGAGCCTTGGTAGTTGCATTGTCTGCTTCTGGCAACTTTTTGATTTGGAAGTTTTGGAATTTGGCTATAATATTCCTGGAAGATTGTCTTTCAGGAGGTGATCGGTGAATTCCCTCAATTTCTATTTTGCCCTCTGATTCTAGGATCTCAGGACAATTTTGCTGTATTATTTCTTGAAAAATGAAGTCTAGGCTCTTCTCCTGGTTGTGGCTTTCAGATAATCCAATAATTTTTAAATTATTTCTTCTGCATTTGTTTTCAAGGTTGGTTTTTTCCCAATGAGATATTTGACATTTTCTTCTAATTTTTGGCTTTTTTTTCTTGCAAGAGTTTTATTTCTTCCTCATTTCTTGAAAAGTCATCAGCTTCCTTTAGTTCCATTTTGCATTTGAAGGAGTTATTTTCTTCAGAGACCTTTTTTATCTGCTTTTCCAGCTGGCCAATTTTGTTTTTTAAGGCATTCTCCCCTTCATTTGCCTTTTGTTTTGCTTTTTTTTTCCATTAGGTCTAAACTGGTTTTTAACATATTATTTTCTTCAGTATTTTTTGTATATCTTTCACCAAGCTTTTGCTTTGGTTTTCATGATTTATCTGCATCACTCTTATTTCTCCTCCAAATTTTCCTTCCATCTCCCTTAATTGCTTTCCAAAGTCTTTTTTGAGCTCATCCATAGTCTGAGCCTATTTTCTATTTCTCTTGGAGGTTTTGGATATGGAAGCTTCAATTTTGTCATCATCTGAGTATGTGTTTTGATCTTCCATGGGACTAAAGTAATTCTCTATGGTCAGATTCTTCTTTTTCTGTTGTTTACTCATTTCCTCAGCCCAAGACTAATTTACTTCCAAGGCTTTGGGTTTTTTTTTACGGACACCCCACTGGGACCTTTATTGCTCCAAGGTCTTATGCTCTCTAGCCTATGCTTTGATATGTAGATGACCACAGCACTGTCCTCTGCCCTGGGACTATAAGGAGGGATCCAGCTATCCTAGTATGGAAGCCCAAACTGCATTATGTGAGTGTAGGCAAACAGAAGGGTCCTGCCCAAGGGAGAGCAGAGAAATCTCTGCATACTTACCTTACTGTCTCTGGGGGTGCAGGCTGCTCTCCCTTTTGCTGCAGGTTCTACAGCTGTGCTCCTCACTCCACACTCACAGAGGTGCAGCAGAGTTCTCTCATGGGGTGGGGGGTATCCTGAGCAAAAATAGCAGTCGGATATATTTCCTTGTCAGACTATTGCACACATGTGACATAATATAGATAGGAGGACAATAAAAGATGGAAGGGGGTCAGGGTCTAACATGTTTCCTGTGGTACAGGACAGTCATATACCACAGAGAGGGCCAGGGTCTGCCTGTGGTATAGGACAGTCATGTACCAGGGAGGCTTAGGTCAGGTGGAGTTTACTATCTCACAGCACCAGTTGCACCTGGGGAGAGGGGAGACAATTTTTGGAGGGAGCAGGAATATTGCAGAAAGACCAAAAGGATTAGATTAGCAAGAACATTAGGTGAGTCCCAGAAAAATTTATGGTAAATCTTGTGACTCTCTGGGTCAACTGTTTTAGCCCTGTCAGGATGTTCCCAGACTTAGGGGCATTAGCTGCCAAACTGAGAAGCTTCTTGAGGCCCCCCCTTTACACAGGGTTTGCACAAGTATTAATATTGTACTTTATAACCAACTGATTTGTTTCAGAAAACTCCATTAATAATTCTCATAGATATGTTTTCTTCATTAATATTGTATTCTGTGGTATAGCATAAAAAATTGTCAGTTTTTCAGTAGAAGGAAGCCCCATATTGAATCTCACTAGGCTTTATACCATGCTAATAAAGAGCACAATTCCTGGAAGGAGTCCTGGCAAAGAATCCAAGGCATATTTCCCAAGAGGATATAATATTTAAATATACTTACAGGGTCATTTTCAAGTCTTGTTGAGAATTTAAAAGACCTCCTGGTCCAGGAACTATTTTTAAATATCCCATGACGTTTAATCCTACCTTTCCTGCTCCACCTTCACCTCAAAACTTAACAGAATACAGGACCACAAAAATAAACTTTGAACTGGAAACTCAAAAAAGAATTTTAGTTCAATGCTAATCAAACATTGGGTAGTTAGATAGTACAGGGAATAGAGAGCTGGTCTTGGGGTCAGAAAGTCTCATTGTACTGAGTTCAAATCTGGTCTCAGACACTTACTAGTTGTGTGACCCTTAGCAGGTCATGTCACCCTGTTTGCCTCATTTTCCTCATCTGTAGAATGGGCTGGAGAAGGAAATGGCAAACCATTCCAGGATCTTTGCAAAGAAAACCCCAAGTGAAGTGATGAAGAATTGGATGCTACTCAAGCAATTAAAAGTTTATCACTATGCAGCATTTTGCTTCATCATGGAACAGACTCAAGTCCTGTGAACAGGACTAAAAAAAAAACAAAAAAATCCAGTCAAATCAGTACTATCAGTAGAATCATATAATAAAGGCCTATTAAGGACAAGGAATTGTACTAGACAGTGGACATAAAAAGACCAAGTTTAATCAGTAGAATGGATTAGAGGAAGTATTCAATTGGGTGTCAAGTCCTGTCAATTTTACCATTCTAACATCTCTTGCTTAGGTTCCCTTCTGTCTTCTGACACTACTACCTTTCTTTTTTTTTTAAGTTTTTTTTGGCAAGGCAAATGGGGTTAAGTGACTTACCCAGGGCCACACAGCTAAGTAATTATTAAGTGTCTGAGGCCAGATTTGAACTCAGGTCCTCCTGACTCCACAGCTGGTGCTCTATCCACTGCACCACCTAGCTGCCCCACACTATCACTTTTCTAAAGGACTACTGCAGTATTCTGTTGGTGGATCTCACCCTATCCTGGTATCATCCATTCAGCTATTAAATTAATCTTCCTTAAATGTTTATATGATTCTATTATTCTCCTATTCCAAAAATTCCAGTAGCTTACTAGCTGTGATCTGTGTCAAGTCACATAATGTCTCAGTTTCCTACTGTGGAGAACGGACTAGAGAAGGAAATGGAAATCATTCCAGTATCTTTGCCAAGAAATTCCAAAGTGAGATCATGAAGGATAGGACATGACTGAAAAATGACTCAATAATAACAATATTTGACTTTTAAAAGTCTTCATAACCTCCCTCATTCCCCACTTTCTAGTCTTATTGAACTAAAACATTATTATTTTAGTTCAAGTAGCAGTGGCAGTAGAAAAAGTTGATGGACATA